>NC_137063.1:29086590-29181590 GCF_032717465.1 Coenobita brevimanus | reverse complement strand
ATTTCACACAGGTTAAGCTCAAGAATGGTTATAAATATGGAATAGCAACTCAAGTTCCTAATATCATGATAGCATCATGCACAACTTAAACTCAAGACCGTTTACGAAGTGGGACCTTTAGTTTGTAAGTGAAGTGTTCGGTATGAATGAAGATAAAAACAAAAGCAATTCCCTACACATGTTAAGCCTTGGGAAGTTTATGAATATGTAAACTATTTGAGACGAGCTTGGGGGCTGTGTAAGTGCAAACATGAACACACAGCGACGCCCTTATCAGTCGAAATTTTTTGTGCAATTCCCACCTCAAATGCCAGCTCATTTCACGTGGGGGAAGGTGATAGTCAAGTGGTTCAAGAAATCGTCTGCTCTCCAAAAGGACGCGAGTTGATCCGAGGCCAGGCCGAAAACCAATTTATTTATCTGAATATCGTCAAAACAGATTTTAAGGATCTTCCGTATGCTATAACCTACGGTACCATTGTAACATAAAGTCAGCCCCGCTGATGCCATTATGTTAGTATTAACAAGAAGCGGTGCCAAGGCACAGCAAACCCGTCCCTGGCAGTCATTTTAATGCTGACCCACGAACACAACAGGATATCTAGTCAAAGATGTCACATAAAATTTGGAGTAAATCGGGAGAAAATTGACGATTTTTTGCCTATCTGAAAAATTAGGCCCGGCACACCTGACACTGATCCCCCTCTACCGCTATCAGGCAGGTGAACTCCCTGATGTAATTAGGCATATTATAGGATGTAGATTTGAAAGATGCATCTTTAGGTTTTGGTTTCATGTCGATATGACGAATTTGAAAGGAGTTGTGAGGAGTTATGGCGAAAGAAACGATTTTTTTTCTTTGCATTTTTCTGGGCCTTCAGCCTGTGCTTTGGCCCAGTTTGGCCCAAAATTTAATCAGGTGATCAGAAGGTCATAGCCCAACATCCCGGTAATTTTAGTCAAAATCGCACAAGTAGTTATCGCTTAAAGTTGTTAACAGACAAACGGACAGACAGACAGACAAACAAACAGACAAACCGAGTGAAAACAATACCCGTCCCCGAACCCCTCCAGGGTGTGGACGACTAATAAGATTGCCATATCATGCATTCTGTACAGGCGCTGGATTATATCGTCGAAATGGTGACATGCAAAGGTGAGTGGCTTGTAAGAGATCTGCTAGGACTCAGAAAATAGTCTGGAAGCCTATGGTCAGGGTCGGACACTTCGTAATACATTAGAGGGAGGGCAGGTTGGAGTGCAGGGAGCGGTGATACAAAGGCTAAGAGGCGTTCCTCGTTGAGGCCAACTTGGATGAACTCTGGGACTGGAAGCATGGAACGAGTAATACATAGATTGATCAGTAGATAGATAGATAGATAGATAGATAGTTGGATGGATTGTTAAATAGGTAGACAGATAGATAGGTAGATAGTGAGACAGACAGACAGACAGAAACATATAAGGTGTCTACAGTATATTATTCACCTAATTATAGTGTTCTATCCATCTGTTTATAGCCAGACGCCATGATCCCGTAAGGGGTGGCCTTTTTTCTTTGAGATGGTTGTTTTACAGGAAGAGGCACTAACCCTCCGCCAACTCACTTGTTGACACGTAGAGAACACGTACGGGTTGGTTATATGGTTACTGTTGAGCGTTGTAAGTGGTTTCCTGGCACGCAGGAAACCATTAGGCTTGTCTCTCAATGCAGAGTCATCTGGAATGGGAAGAAGAGTAATAGAACGTGATAGGAAAGATGGGAGAAATAGGAAGAGAGGAGGGCTGACACAGAAAGAGAATGATAAAGGTGAAGGAAGCAGTAGACAACACTACATGAAGTGTGTGGCTGATGGTCGCCACCACCTACCACTAAATTACAATGCTGGAAAGAAAGGAACTTAAAAAAAAAATCTTTAATCAGTTTGTTTCAATTAATAAACAACTAATGAAATTTGTGACATGAATTTGTCATACGTAACTACAGTTCAGTAAACTTGCACATGATTTTCTTTGGTAGCAGGTAGAATATCAAGGGGGTAGTGGATGTCATTGCAAGTGTTAGCCCACTGCTGTACTCGCCTCCCATCTCATCATCTTAGTGAGTATAGTAACCGTCGTCTTCCGAAGCAGGGACAGCTTTAAGTAAGTTATGAAGCATGTGTAGCGTGATGGAAGCCAATATCTCTTCAAGCCGGTGTAATAACTCTGTGGTGTTATGAACCTTCTTTGCATATAGTCTGTCTTTTACGTAGCCCATAAAAAGGAAAGCCATAGCCGTGATATCCGGGTAACGAGGAGGCCATGGAATGGGGCCGTCTCGCACGATCCAACAAGAAGGTAACTTTTCACTGGGGAACCTACGCACATCTAATCCCCAGTGTAAAATAAAGTATAGTAAAAAAATTACTTGAGTTGCTTTATTAGTAACATCAAAATTTTTAATGATATCTTTCAGTTAAAATTTTACTAAGGGTCATAATCTGGAGAACCAATTATGGACCCCCTGTATTGTAGGAGAGGTAGACATATACACAAAGGAAGAGACACGAAAATGCTGTGTGTGTGTGTGTGTGTGTGTGTGTGTGTGTGTGTGTGTGTGTGTGTGTGTGTGTGTGTGTGGATTATGCCAACTCTGCTTTTTCGTTTTGTGTGTGTGTGTGTGTGTGTGTGTGTGTGTGTGTGTGTGTGTGTGTGTGTGTGTGTGTGTGTGTGTGGATTATGCCAACTCTGCTTTTTCGTTTTGTGTGTGTGTGTGTGTGTGTGTGTGTGTGGATTATGCTTACTCTGCTTTTTCGTTATGTGTGTGTGTGTGTGTGTGCGTGTGTTCTTACCTAATTGTTCTTACCTAATTGTATCTTTACAGGAATGAGTCAAGCTCGTATTGTCCTGTGTCTTAGACCATATTTATCGTACATATCCTTAAATTTGTGAATTGTTTTGGCACACACTATTTCATTCGGTAGTGCATTCCATTGATCAATTGCTCTGTTTGGGAAACTGAATTTCCTTACGTCTTTATCACCTCTCTTCTTATGCAGTTTTTTGCAGTGTCCTCTTGCTGATGCTTCTCCATATGTTAAGTAATCATTTATGTATATTTTCTCCTTTCCTGATATGCACTTATAAAGCATTATCATGTCACCTCTTTTCCTTCTCTCCTGTAGTGTTGGTAGATTCAGTTTATTTAGTCTTTCTTCATAGCTTAGGTCCCTTAAGCTTGGTATCCATCTTGTAGCGGCCCTTTGAACTTTTTCAATCTTGTCTATATGCTTTTTGAGATGAGGACTCCAGACTACTGATGCATATTCCAGGGTTGGTCTAATGAATGATGTTATTATCCTTTTTAGCATGTCTTCATTTATGTATGTGAATGCTATTCTCATATTTGCAAGCAGTGTATACATGTTCCGTACCTTCTCGCTGATGTGGTCAGCCGGAGATAGTCTGTTATTGATAATCACACCTAGGTCTTTCTCTCTTTCTGATGTGTATAGGGTTTTATTTCCTAACTTATAATCCCAATCAGGTCTTTTTCCACTTTTACCAAACTTGATTACATGACACTTGTCCACATTGAATTCCATTTGCCATGTACTACTCCATTCATGAAGTTTATTTAAGTCTTCTTGTAGCTCCCTACAAGAGTCTGTGCTAGTAATTCTCCTTTGTATTTTTGCATCATCTGCAAACATATTCAGATAGCTCTCATTTCCAGTGTTACTGTTTATATCATTTATGTACACTAAAAACATGATTGGTGCCAGCACCGAACCCTGTGGTACTCCACTAGTCACTTCTTTCCATGATGAGTAGTTTCCTCTTAGTACTGTCCTCATTTCTCTTTTTATGAGAAAGTCTTGCATCCAACAAAACAGTTTGCCTCGAATTCCTCCTTGATGGTACAGCTTCCATAAAAGCCTTTGGTGTGGTACTGTGTCAAAAGCTTTCTTGAAATCTAAATAGATACTGTCCACCCATCCTTCCCTTTCCTGTATTGTGTTTGTTACTCTGTCATAGTAGCTCAACAGATTAGTAACACATGATTTTCCTTTTCTGAAACCAAACTGTCTTTCTGTTATCATACTGTGTTTTTCTAGATGATTTACCCAAGCTTTTCTAATAAGTTTTTCTAATACCTTGCTTACAACACTAGTCAGTGATACTGGTCGGTAGTTGAGTGGATTTTGTCTATTTCCTTTCTTGAATACGGGGACTATATTTGCTTTTTTCCAAATATCAGGTAGTTTCCCTTGACTCAAAGATTTCTTGAAAATTAAAAATAGTGGTTTACTTAACTCCTTTGCACATTCTCGTAACACCCAACATGAAATTTCATCAGGACCACTTGCTTTTCCTCTGTCTAATCTACTTAACTCCTCTTGTATTACTTTTTCTGCTATTTGTATATCTGGTACTATGTGTGGACATGCGTGTTCCACATAGTCCCTCTCAAAATTTTTTTCTTCTGTAAAAACTAATTGAAAATTCTTATTTAGTGCTTCACAAATATCTTTCTCTTGTGTATAAGTGATTCCCTCGTCCGTGATGGATTGTATTATATCTTTTACTTTGGTTTTGCTTCTGATATAGCTGTAAAACAGCTTTGGTTGATCACTACTTTTATTTATTATATCCTCCTCAAACTGTTTTTGGGCTTCCCTCCTTATTCTTGTATAGTCGTTTCTTGCCTGTTTGTAATTATTATATGCCCTTTCACTATTGTGTCTTCTGTATCTATTCCACAACAAATCTCTTCTCTCTTTTGATTTTTTACATTCTGTATTGAACCATTTCTGTATTTTCTTATCTGCTTCTTTGTGCTGTGGGATGTAATTCTGGACTCCTATTTCATAAAATTCACAAAATTTTTTATATACAGCATTTAAATCTTGTCCTCTAAGCTCATTTTCCCAATCAACTTCTAAGAAATATTTCTTTAGGTCTTGATAATTTCCCTTTTTATAGTTTAGTCTCTTTTTGTAACTGTCATTGCTGTTTATTATGTCATATGCTATCCTGAAGTTATAATTTAGTACTGCATGATCGCTTTTGCCGAGTGGAGGGTGATATATTAAACTGTCAATGTCATTTTCTTGCCTAGTAAATATTAGATCTAGCTCTGAAGGTACATCAAGTCCTCTTTTTCTAGTGGTTTCCCTCACGTGTTGCGTTAAGAAAAACTCTTGTACGAGATCCAGGAGCTTTTGGTCCCAGCAGCTTTCTTGGCTATTTATATCTAGAGTATTCCAATTTATATTTGTATTGAAATCCCCAGTTAGTATAATTCTTTCCGATTTCTCTTCCATTTTATGTAGCAAGGATCTTATACTCTGAATTGTACTCTCTGCTAGGTCCTCATATTCGTCTCTTTCCCATGTGTTTGATTTGGGTGGCATATACAAATTGGCTACAATTACTTTACCTTCAGATGTGTCGATCTCTACTGCAATCAGTTCTACTTGTGATGGTATATCTAGGTTTATTTCCTTGACTTTTAGATTTTTTCTTAGTTAATATTATAATTCCTCCTCCTTTTTTAAATTTCTGTCTCTTCTCCATATATTGTATTCCTCTAAGTTTAGTATGTCATTGGATATCCTTGGTGTTAATTTTGTCTCTGTTAGGCATATTATTTGTGGTTCATTTTCTCTGACATAATCATTCATCTCTAGTAATTTAGATACCATTCCATCCACATTTGAGTACATCAACTTTATCATCTTGTTTATATACTTGTCATGACATGGTTCTACTAACTTCCTCCTTTTTCTTCCATCCTGTTTGTGTACCACTTTCGTACCTGCAATCCTATTACTTTGTAAAAAATTTTCTTCTTGTCCTCTTCTGATCTTCCCTCATTTTTTGTTTTTGCTTCCTCCCTTTTCTCTTTCAGTAATTCCAGTTCCTCTTGTGTTAGACATCTTTTTATCCATACATTTTTGAACTCCTCTTTTTCCATAAGATTTTTTGCATTTTTTAGTATCTCTTCCACTGTGTTTACACTCTGGAAAGTCACCTTTAGAGGTCTTGTCTTGCTTTTCTCGTATTTCCCTAACCTTTTGTGTTCCTCTATATCTTTACTACAGATTTCCTCTGATACTTCTTTCAGTAAGCTCATTACATTTGCCATCTCCTTTTTGTCTCTAGTGATTTTGTTTTTAATTTCTTCCTCTTCTATACCAGTGATTACTATTGATTTATTTATTTCTACTGAATCTCTGACTAACTTTGGATTGTTTTGGATTATTCTTTTCACTTCCTTTTTAATGTTTTTTTCCTCCACCCTTGTTTCCAAGTCTTTCTTTACTTTCACCATTTCAGCATACGTGATTTCTACATCATTTTTGTAGCTTTGCACAGCTTCATTCACCTGTGTTATCTTCTCCTCAATATCACTGCTCTGGTCCATAAGACTGCTTGCTTGTCTAATTGTCTCTGTGTCATTTTTTAACTCTTCCATAACACTCTCGTGATTAACTACTGTACTTCCCATTTCACTCACTTTCTTCCTAAGCGAATTCAATTCCACTGTTAGTTCACTGATGGTTGTGTCTTTCTTATTGGCCTCCTTTCCCAGTTTTTCTATCTCTTCCTTTTGCAAGTGCATTTGCTTCTTTATTTCATCAATTTCATTTTTGAAAGCCATTTCTAGTTTGTGTACACGTTCAACCAGTCTATTGTGAGTCTCCACTTCAACTAGTTCTTGGTAGAAATCATCATTTTGCTTTTTACTTTTATCCCTTTTCTTTTCCAAATTTGTTTTACTGAAGTATGTATCCAGTTTGTAATACTAAATGAACAGAGTATGTACTTACAGTGTGCACGCTTTCCCGGTCTTTCTGTAGTATAAACAAACCCAGCTGACTCAACGTGTGTGTGTGTGTGTGTAGATTATGCCTGCTTAACTTTTTCTTTATGTGTGTGTGTATGTAAAGTGTGTCTGTACTGAGGTGTGTTTCATGCCTATTCATCTCTCTCTCTCTCTCTCTCTTTCCTCTGTCAAGTGAATGAGTGGCAAACGCAACACAAGCAGTAGTCATCTAACCATTGTTTACATGTCTGCTGCATTTCATTCTGATTACTACCAGACGATTTTTTATTCTATTCTGACAATCATTGGTCGATATTATTGTCTTTTAATCTTACTAGACTAGACTATTTCTTTTCCGATATTTATTTGCTTTGACGGGAAAGACAAGGGTAGATATTTCTCATGTTATTCCACCTATAAAAAGAATTCTGTTACGAAAGAAAAAAAATACATTGATTTTTGTGTGTGTTATAACAGGAAGGACGAGGAAAAGAATGTCTCTTGTTTCTCCTGTAAATAATAATCTGAGTTACGACAAGGCATTGATCGTAAACCGGGCCCTGGTCTCCCTCCCATCTTGTAACTCTCTCCCCGAATTCACTCCAGACAACTCAGCCGTCGTAACTGTGACTTCCCAATCTTGCTTCTGACACTCACTGCTCCCATCAGTCTTCTTATATCATCATGTCTTTATCTTTTTGTTTTATTTACCCCGGGTCGTCGATTTCTCATTTCTAACAATTGGATCCTCCTCTAAGCTCTTGATGTTACTCTCCATTTCTCTGATGTACAGTACATATTCTAGTTCTTTCACCTTAACTTGACTCTGATTTTCATCGTAAACATTCTTCGTGACTGACATCAAATTTTAGCAGTAACTTATTACTACAACTCAGCACTGAAGATGGAGATAGCAATTATAGGTCAGGTTTGAATGAAAAGAGTGTAGTATAGGGATGAGTGCTGACTCGAATATTACCTTTACTTCTCGTGCAATGCGATCATTTTAAACGATGGAATAAAGTGCACTAAGGCTTTTGCTATACTTTGGAAGTCTTTCTGTAACTTTGCCTATATTTTAACCTGCTTCCTTTGAAAAAATATTAACAAGAAATGTAACATTCTTTGCTTCATTTTTTTTTTTCTTCCTTCATTTCTACGACATTCTTGTTCTCTCTGCGTACAGTCATTATTTCCTTGTCAGCCCAACTTCCTCAAATATATCCCTCCAGCAATATAGATACTTCTCAAGTTGTTCTCTGTCAATATTCCATCATGTTGTGTTATCTGCATGTGTCTTAGCACCTTCATGGTTTTGCATTCTCTCCATATATTTTATTACCACTGCATCCGTATCTGTAAGAAAAACTGAGGAGAGAGCACACTTCCCTGCTTCTCTCCTTTAGTAACCTGAAACCAGTCTTTGTTTTTATAATCTGTTCTAATAGTATATGGCATAGGAATGGGTAGTACATACTTGTTATAGCTAGCTTTAACTCATTTAACACAAATGACATTTTCTTATCTCATTCTTGCTACATCCAGATGATCTTGTTTACCTTAAAACAGCACCCGGGCAGTGAAGGGGTTAATGAACGCTATAACAAACCCGTCCAGTTGGCAGTGTGTCTCTCAAACCGACTATAATCGCTGCAAGTATATGAAAATCACCGGATAGAGGAGGCTAACGTTCCTCTAATCCCATATTTTTCTACCAGACTTTTCAAGTGCCATCTCAGTATCTGTGAATGCAGTGTACATGTCTTTATTACACCTCCAACCATTCTCCATTACCTTAACAGTTCTGTTCTTTCTGTATCCCATTTTTTTTTTTTTAAGCGCGTGTTTCATATTAACTCAAACTCTTTTTAAAATGATAAAACTGTACTACATAGCCGTATGACTTATGGAAGATATACCACTTACAAAAATATTACATTCTCCTGAATCTTACTTTTATTTGTATATAATTTTTCTTGTATTTTCTCTTTTGTATGTTAGTGTGATTACAGTTTTCTCCAGTTTTCCTGGATGCAGCCTTTCACCTGTGCTATGTGTAATCTTCACTATAGCCTACATTCCTTTAAATTACTGTCACCTTCTTTTATTATTTCAGTGGGCATATTGTCGCATCCAGGTGATTTGTTGTTCTTCATTTTCTTAAGGACTTTTTCGAACTCGGCCCTTCTTATTAGGTTATACTGTATATGGTCATATTCATCCATGTTCTCAAAGTCTTATCTTTAATCTTCAGTTTCGTTACTTAACAAGGTTTTGAAGTGGTTTTGCCATTTCCTATTACTATTAACTGCCTCCACAGTTATGTTCCCTTCCTCATCTTTAATGCTGAATAGTGTAAGTTTTACTCCTCCTGTATTCTTTCTTGACTCACAGACGTTATATTTATTTTCTCTTGTCTTGCTCCATAATTAGTCCTAGTTCTCTCCATACATTATCCTTTGCTCTTCTCTTGGGCTCTGCATCACATCTCGCAAGACATACCCTTACTGTTTCCGGAGCTTTGCGACTTTGCCATATCTTTAATTTCTTGACTGTCTCTCACAGCATTTATTTATTTATTTTTAGCTCCCCTGTCCACTATCTTAATCCTAAATACTTCTTCTGCCACACGTGAAACAATTTCTTTCGTAGTCGTCAATCGTCTAGGTGTTTTTTCTTTTCGTGCTACAGATTTTTTTCACAGATTTTCTCTTTATTTATAACTGTCGTTTACCCCTAGGGGTAGGGGGGTTTTCAAGAATACTTCCCCAGTATCCCTGCTTGTCGTAAAAGGCGACTAAAAGGGTTGGCGGAGGGTTAGTGCCCCTCCCCGGAAAACAACTAACTAAAAAAACAAACAAGAAGCCTCGGACAAGGACTGACCAAACGATGACGACCCAGGACCGAACAAAGGACTTGGTAATGAGTACATGGAATGTAAGAGGAGCGAATGATGAGGTGAAAGAGAGAGAGAGATTGTCCAGGTGCTTGAGGATGCGAAAGTGGATGTATGTGGAATAACTGAAACAAAATGGAGAGGAGAAAGTGTGAGAGAATGGGAGTACGGATGGGGTATATGTGCAGGAGTAGATGAGAATGAGAGGGCAAAGGAAGGAGTATGTATAGTTGTGAGTAAAAGATGGAAGAAGAGCATAAGACAGTATGGATCAGTTGGGTCAAGGATTGTGTGGGTAAAGTTGAAAGTTGGAATACAAATGTGGGCGATTGTGTGTGTGTATGCGCCAACGCAAGATCGTGCTAGAAGAGTGAGAGAAGAGTTCTGGACAAATGTGGAAGTGTGCATGGAAAAGTTTGGAAGGAATGAGAGAGTGTTTTTGATTGGTGATATGAATGGTAAAGTTGGTAATGTGAAGGTGGATGGAATAGTTGGTGAGTGGGGTGTGCCTGCTGAGATAGATGAGAATGGGAGTGCGTTAGTGGACATTTGTGCTGGGAGGGGGTTGGTGATAGCCAATACCCTCTTCAGGCATAAAATGATCCACAGGTATACATGACGAGTGATGAGAAGGGTGGGTGGTGAACTGAATGAAAGGAAGGCAATGATTGATTATGTGTGTGGATGAAAGGATGCGAAGATGTGTAAAGGATGCAAGAGTGTATAGAGGTTGGGGGAGTGGACTTTCTGACCACTACTTGGTGGTGGCCAGAATTAGGATGCAAGTAAGATGGAGGAATAGAAGAAGGGAAAGACGAGAGGAAGGAGTAGTTGCAAGGAGAGTGGAAAGGTTACAAGAGGATGAGAAAAAGGCAGAGTATAAGAGAGAAGTGGAGGAACGATTGAGCAAATATGAATTGGAGCAGATGGGAGACGTGGAAGGTATGTGTAAAATATTTACAGAAGAAATATGTGCAGCATGTGATGTGGTGTGTGGAAGGAAGAGAAGACGGAGGGGGGTGCAAGGAACAGCGTGGTGGACTGAAGAGGTGAAACAGGCTGTGGCACAAAAGAAGAAAGCATACAATGAATGGATGAGAAATAGGGGCGTGGAAGAAGTTGAGAGGCGGAAGAGAGAGTTATATGTGGAAAGGAAGAGAGAGGTGAAAAGATTGGTAAGAGAGAGTAAGAAGAGAGTGGATGAGGAATTTGGAAGGACTTTGAGTGTAAAGTGGAGGGACTGTAAGAAAATGTTCTGGAGAGAAGTGAAAAGAGTAAGACAGGGTGGAAGTGAAGTTAGCAGGGAGTGAAAGATAAAAATGGTAGATTACTAGTGGAGAAGGGAGAAAAAGTGAGCAGATGGAGAGAACACTTTAAGGAATTGTTGAACGTAGAGGATGGAAGTAATGCGAGTATAAGTGGCTGGGGAATGGCTGGGAGAAGGAGGGAGGTGAGAAGACAGGAAGAAATCAGTAGGATAGAAGTTGTGGAAGCAATGAAGAAAGTTAAATCGGGGAAAGCCCCAGGAATTGATGGAGTGTGTGGTGAAATGCTGAAGCATGGGGGAGAGATAGTAGTAGAATGGATGTGGAAGATGTGCAGATTGGCCTGGGAGGAAGGTAGAGTCCCGGAGGATTGGAAGTCAGGTATAATTATTCCCTTGTACAAAGGAAAAGGGGAAAAAGAAGTGTGTGGTAATCATAGGGGCATTTGTCTTCTTAGTATAATAGGAAAAGTGTATGGTAGGATACTTATAGACAGAGTTAGAGAAAGAACAGAGAAATTACTTGGAGAAGAACAGGGAGGCTTTAGGAAGGGAAGAGGTTGTGTAGATCAGATATTCATTCTTAGATCTTTAGTGGAAAAGTTTCTAGAGAAGGGAAAGAAGTTGTATGCGGCTTTCATGGATTTGGAGAAAGCATATGACAGGGTGGATAGACAAGGATTGTGGAAAGTGTTAAGAATATATGGAGTAGATGGGAAGTTGTTGAATGCTGTGAAGAGTATGTACGATGGTGCTAAGGCTGCAGTGCGTGTGGATGGTGAACTAAGTGAATTTTTCTCTTTGAAAGTTGGGTTGAAACAGGGATGTGTCATGTCTCCATGGTTGTTCAATCTGTACATGGATGGGGTAATAAAAGAGGTACAAGGTAGGGTAGTGGATGTTGGAGTGGCCCTGGTGAGAGAGGATAGTGTTTGGAAACTCCCTGTACTGTTGTTTGCAGATGATACTGTGTTGTTGAGTGAAGACGAAGGGGAGCTGCAAGGCTTGGTGGATGAATTTGAGAGAGTGTGTAAGAAACGGAACCTAAAGGTGAATGTAGGGAAGAGTAAAGTGATGGTCTTTGAGAGAGGTGAAGTTAGTGAATGTACAGCGAGGTTGGATGGTGAGGAATTGGAAAATTTGAGTACGTTTAATTATTTGGGTAGTGTGATGAGTAAGGATGGAAGTTTGGAGGGTGAAGTGCTTGAAAGGGTACAGCAGGGAAGAAAGGTTGCTGGTTCCTTGAAAGCAGTGATAAGAAACAGGGAAGTGAGCATGGAAGTGAAAAAGTTACTACATGACAGTATTGTGATACCAACTCTAACGTACGGAAGTGAAGCTTGGACATTGTTGGAAGGACACAAGTCAAGAGTGAGAGCAGTGGAAATGAGTTATTTAAGAGGAGCCTGTGGAGTCACATGGAGAGACAGGCTGACGAATGAGGATATAAAGGAACGTTGTGGTGTGGATGTGGATGTGATAGGAAGCGTTATGAGTAATACACTGAGGTGGTTTGGCCATGTGGAGAGGATGGAGGGTGAAAGACTGACGAAGAGAGTGTATATGAGTGAGGTGGAGGGGGAAAGAGGGAGGGGGAGGCCGAGGATGAGATGGAGAGATGGGGTGGAGAGGTATATGAGAGAGGGGGGTGTGAGTTGGGAGCAGGGCAGTGAAATGGCGGGGAACAGGGCGACTTGGAGGCGATTTGTTTGTGGCCACCCCAAACGGGATTGAGGCGTCTGGCAATAGATAGATAGATAGTTTATCTCAGGATCAGTCAGCACTCCAATTGTCATTTTTTTTTTTTTTTTTTTTTTTTACATTTTATCAGTCCTGAGATGCAGGATGGTATCATTTTCGGGAAATTCATCCTGTGTGTGTGTGTGTGTGTGTGTGTGTGTGTGTGTGTGTGTGCTTTAATTCCTAGGCTGTTAGATGGATTTGAAGGAAACTTCCCGGGTAAGTTCGGTTGGTTACACCAAAGGTCATCCTCTATATACAGTTTTCCAACTATGATTTTTACGGGGGTCAGCCCCTCCTTACCTAAATAAAATTCCAAGAAATAGTGAAAGGTGGGCAGCTATCGCTTTGATAGCTTAGCACTTGTAGTACAATGGACTCTCATCCATAATGCGATATTTGGGGAGCGTGACTCCCTGTATGATTCTTCTGGGGTCAGCCTCCCTCCCGAAAACAATAACGTTCAGAAGTAGGAGAAGGTGAGCACATGGGTATCAACAGAATCGGCATAAGTATCGCAGGGCTGGATATGCAGTTTCCATGTTTTTTCTGCGTGTACAGGAAGAAACTGCACAGCTACTTTATTCTGCTGGTGTTTTAACTTCCTTACATGAGATTTCTGACTAGTCATATGTGATTTGAGTCCAGTGTATCTTTAGGCAGACCTTTCATGTCATACACTGTCCTTTTGTCAGTTTTCAGGATGTAATCTAAGATCGACTTTTCGGTAAATTGCCCTGTTTGTTGGCTTCAGCTGTATTATGTCTACTTGTAATAATTTTTGGGCTTGATGATACTACTCATTATTATCATGTCATTTCACACAGAAATCTACTAGCGTCTATCCTCCACTGCATTTTGTTTATTCTCTATACCGTCAAACAATGTTTTCTAAGCCTCCTCTGTCTTGTCTCACATTGACATTAAAATTTCCCATCATGTCAGTAACATTATCCTGACTTATAACGTAGTTGTCTTCAAGAAATTCTATATATTCTCTCTTTTCTTCACCAGGGCGTCTCTGTTGTGGTATATACTGTACATCTGATAAATGTTCTACAGTATTTTTTGTTAATTGATGTTCAGGAAATAACAGTCTACATCAGTCTTTCATTTACCAATTTCTCTTCTTGGCTGTATGATGAGAGTACTGGTCCAAACATTACTGCCCATCCATGGTATCTTCATTCTCCTTCCACTACGTTGTACACATAAACACAAAATCATCCTTAGATCTCCACCTTTCCCTCTCCATTTTGCCTGTTTCTTCCAGTCCTGGTAGGTTTTTCCTATTCTGCAGCAGTCTATAATTTCTCCTTCTTTATTTGTGTATATGCAAGGATTTATAGCCACACATCTAATTTTAATTGTGTTGGAAGCTCTGGCCAGTTACCGGTACGCCTTCTGGGTCGTCAACAGTTGCTCGTCGTGGTTCCAAGGCAGGACCCGGATTCACCAGCAAACATACGATTAGTTCCCTTCCGTGACTAAGAACGAGAGGCATATGAAAATTCTGCACTCTCCTTTCCTTTCTTCCCTTAAAAAAAGGAGAAAAAAAAAACATATGAACATTTAATTCTTGTAAATGATAACTGGTTTTGCAAGTACAAGACGCCACAAAGATTTTTCACCCACCTCGTCCTTCCATTTAAAACCAATCACGGTGTTAAGCTGGAACTGATCATAGGTATGTTTGTGAGTCAGGCCGCTGAGGGTCATACAGCCAAAACTGATTCATCCACCGTCTTGCTGGGCCATTCTCGGCTGTAACCGCTGTCATTGGCGTTACACAGGGTGCGCTACGGTAAAGTGTCAGTCGGACTTTTCGGTCGTGTTGTAAGTGACTTTGAAGATTTCGGAACACATATTCCATAGCAATTTATTCTGAACACTAGACCAGTATAATTTTTTTTTTTTTTTTTTTTTTTATGTAGACTATGTCGGTATTATAACGATATACAGAACAAACAAGTGCATGGTAAGGTGTAATATGCAGAGTAAATTGCTAGGGAGTGGGTGTTACGAAATTTCCAAGGCATAGTGTACAATCTCCCCCGCACCCTCATGTCCCCTCCCCTACTGTCACTACTACCAGAATTTTTTTTTTTTTCCATCTAGCACCAGGTGATTTTCTGTACTTCTAACTTCCACCAAACGATTCATACTCTGCCCTGACTACCGCACATGCACGGTATCCATTTCTTTCTGGTTGACATTAAGCGAGTTTATTTGGTTTCCCTTCATGCATTAATAAACATCAGCAGGTTAGGAAACGATTCAGTAAGCGATTTCGTTATGCTTAAGGCAAATCCAACATTGATGATGATGATGATTATAGTGGTGGTGGTGACGGCAGTAATGATGATAATGATGATGATGGTTATAATCGTGATGGTGACGATAGAGGTGATGGTGATGGTGACGACAGTGGTGATGGTGATGATGGCGATGACTGTGATGATAACGGTGATGATAATTATAACGGTAATTACAGTGATGATGATAACGATGATGATGACTGAAGGTGATGCTTTGCTATTGTTGATGCTGCTGCTGGTAATGACGATAACGATAGCGACGGGTTTGGTAATGATGATGATATTGGTGATGATGATGTGGTGATAATGATGATGGTGGTGATTTTGCTGCTGCTGCTGATGGTGACAAGAAAGGCGATGATGCTGACTGCGAAATGATGTCGATAATGATATGATAATAAAAATATGACACTAGTAGTTGTGGTGGTCATAATAATAATAATAATAATAAAAATAATAATAATAATAATAATAATAATAAAAATAATAATAATAATAATATACGATATGAAGGTCCTGTGCCTGTGTGTGTGTGTGTGTGTGTGTGTGTGTGTGTGTGTGTGTGTGTGTGTGTGTGTGTGTGTGTGCCCCCCCCCTCCCGTAGGAATTTACTGAGTCATCGTAATAGCTTGGACGAGGGGAATGTCGGGGCGCCTCCCATCATCTAATCATAGAGTGGCAGGTGCTGCAGGAATTGGCTGGTGTGGGATGGTGGGAGGGGTTTAGGGCAACGATTTGGAGGAGGTTGCACTGGGTCGGGGTGTAGCCGGGGACGGGCTTACGTTGCTACTACTATTACTACTACTACTGTAGAAGCAGTAGTAGTTGTAGTAGTAGTAGTAATAGTAGTGGCAGTCATGACGATGGCGGATTAGACGAGGATGATGACAATAATGGCGATGATAAATGGCGGTGACAGTGACTGTGATGTTAACAGTAATGATGATCAATATAATAATGACAACCAAATGCAAACAATGTTGTGCAGGTGGAAAAATAATAACAATAATAGTTGTGATAAAAATAACAGTTTTCTGTTGCAGGTGACGCCGGACGGTTTTATATAGCAGAGTTACCGCAGGAGATGAGGATTTATACCAAAACAGAACATTACCGTTAACCCTATCGTGGTCGTGACAACTGTAATAATCTGTTCCATCCAACTCCTGGCGATTTTATTCAGCAGAAAACGAATCGTAGAAACGTGAGAATGTGAGTATGGTTAACATTAACCCTGTCATGGTCCCTGCAACTCTACCATTCCATTCAGACCGATGCAACATGATTTTATTCAGCTGAGAGTGAGTCAGAGGAGCCTGTCAGCGAAGTTCCCTTGAATCAATGGAGGTCAGTTGATTTATTCATGCTTCCTCCAGACGATATTCTCCTACTGTCGATAAATATTTGTAGTTAAAAAGTTAAATTACAGCTGTAGCTAACCTCTCCAGTTCAAGAGTTTTATTCAGAGCTGAATGTAATTGTTTGGAGATAGTAAGATTCAAATAGAAAATACGTCATCGGACTGAAGTGATCAATATTAGTACCAACAAGAGTCGGAATAACTCGAGTATTATATCCAAATAATGTTAGGCGCTTTTATTTTGCAGAGTGAGTCTCAAGAGCCTGAGAGTGTTAATAGCGGTGTCACAAACCCTTCCATGGTCGGAATAACTGATATTCTATTCTAATTATGGTAGATCGGTGCGCTTACCATCCACTCACTCAATGTAGTGCTGCTCTCGGGTGTCTGCCCTTTCTTTTCCTCGCTCCATTCCTTCCTTCCTCTTCTGTCTTTCTTTACCTCATTCGTTCCTCGTCCTTCTGCCTACGGGTGACTTTACACTCCCTCTTTTGTCGTTCTTTCTTTTATTCTTTCTCTTCCTTCCGCCTGTGGGTTACTCTACACTGAGTGACAAGCCTAATGTTTTCCTATACACCAGGAAACCATTTACTACGCTGGATGGTAACCATATAACCAAATTATGGCACCTGGTGGTTTAGTGGGTAATTACAGCACTCCAATCGGATTGAGCCGGTGAAGGTTTATATCCAAGGGATGGTTGAGGTTATTGCTCATGTAATGCCACTCAGGGATGAGTGAGGCTGGTCACTCTCATCTTAAATGTCAGGACCAAATTGCCCAGCCCAGGGGTTCTACGCTTCTCATGGGGCAACGTAGAATTGGATGATGGATGGATGGATCTATTCTAATTCCAAACGATTTTATTCTCCGGAGCGCAAGTCACATGAGCCTGAGAGTGTTGATATGGTACCATTATCCCCCTCTTGGTGGACATACCTCTAGGACTGTATTCCAAGTAAAGACAGACGAGTTTAACCTTGAGGGAATGAATCGCATGTGTTTGGTGTGTACGCGTAATGCCTCCTGATCCATGTTTTTTTTTTCTTTTTTTTTTTTAATGTGTTCTACTCTGGGCATAAGCTTCACAGCCTGCTATCAAGGCCCAGTAGTCCTCCTACATACCATACACCTCTACATGTCTCCACTTCGGCACTAACACACACCGTCCATATTGAATACATGCTAGGGCTGTCTCATACAGGACTGGTGTATTGGTATTAGCGGGTGTATTTTTACCACATGTCGGCGGGTCTTCTGGTAGATCAGTAAAGCCTGATTTAATGAAATTCAAATCCTTAAACTGTTCCCTGTCCCAACCGGGATTTGAACCCAGGTCCGTTAGAACTGCAGGCCGCCTCTCTACCGATTGAGCCACGCCTCCCCTTAAGGATATGTTATGTGAGAAAGATTTACTGACGGATTTTTCATGAACCTGCCTACTTACATACGAGAACATACACATATATTAATACATACATGAATACATACATACCAACATGCCTGACTATCTACGTACATACATAGCCTCCTGTACATACCTATCTTGCTATCATACATACATATACACCAAGCTACCTATCTTCCCCCCTCCCTACCCAACTACTTACCTACCTACCTACATAGCAGCCGTGGCTCAGTGGGTTAGAGCGCTCCGCTCTGGCCGAAGGGTCGGAGGATCGAATCCACCCAAGGGTCATTGGTAGACATCAGGAAGGGCATCCGGTCATAAAATGCTACACGCTCCAGTCCAAAGTCCTCTACCCAGAGGCAACGCCTTAGCCCTTCGGGGATACCTGGCGTAAAACCAATTTTTATTTTATTTTTCTACCTCTCTACATACTTAATTACTTATCTACCTACCTAACTATTTACTTACCTACCTACCTACCTACTGAATTATTTGTCTACCTGCCTGTCTACATACCTACCTACTTCCTATACATACCTGCCTCACTGTTTACTCGGCTTCCTACATAATTACCTGTCTGTCTACTGTACCTACCTACCACTCTACCTGTCTACCTGCCTATCTACCTGCATGCCTACCTCCCTACATACCGGTACCTACTCACTTACCTTCCTACCTACCTGTCAACCTACCTTCCCAAATACCTACCTTCCTACCTAGCTATATACCTACCTACCTACCTACCTACATATCTGCCTACATACCTACCAACCTACATATCTACCTACATACCTGCCTACCTACCTAAACCGGATGACCCAATACTCCCCAGTGACGTAGGAACTTGTATGGGGAAATGGGAGGAAGGAGAAGTTGGAAGGAGGTAGGGAGGTAGATGGAGGAAGGTAGGGCTGCAGGGAGGAGTGAAGGAAAGTAAAGAAGTGAGGAGGGAGGAAATAAAAAAGGGAGGAATAAGGAGGAAGGAAGGGAGGGAGGCAGGAAGGGAATGGGGAGGAAGGAAAGGAGGTAGGCAAGGAGGGAGGAAAGAAGGAAAGGAGGGAGGAAGGAAAAGAGGGAAGAAGGAAAGGAGAGGGGAAGGAAAAAAGGAAGGAAGGAAAGGAGGGAGGAAAGAAAGGAAGGGGGAAGGAAAGGAGGGAGGAAGGAAAAAAGGAAGAAGGGAAAGGAGGGAGGAAGGAAAAGAGGGAGGAAGGAAGGAGGGGGGAAGGAAAGGAGGGGGGAAGGAAAGAAGGGAAGGTGTAGAAAGGCTGACAAGAGGAAAGAATGATGACTTTATGGTGCGTGCTCTCATGTGTGTGTGTGTGTGTGTGTGTGTGTGTGTGTGTGTGTGTGTGTGTGTGTGTGTGTAGCGAGTCCCGTTATTGACCCTCCAGGTCTATGGGGTCTATGGGTAACCTTCAGCACACTCGTCCTCACCCCTCGCCACTCTCTCTTCCTTCACTCCTCTCCCCTCCTCATTTTCGCCTCGTCTTTCTTTTCTTTCTGAAAAAAAATTTGTTTGTTTGCCTTATGATCCTCGTGTAGTCGATAAGCACAAAACATAACCTTTCTTTTCCTTTCATCCTCTCCTTTCTCTTTCCTTCCCTAACCCTCACCTCTCTCCCCTCCTCTTCCCACGCCACCTCTCTCATCATTCCTTCTCCCTCCCCTCCTTACTCTCTTCAGCTTCCCCTTACCCTCCTCTCTTCCTTCCTTCACCAAGGGCCAGTGGGATGAAAAGGAATTACAGTGTTAGAAGACAGGTGCAGGTGTAGGGCAACTGTATTTCTAGTTAAGGTATTTGGCTTGTGTCTGTGGTACAATAATATTACGGACAAATGAACCACGTCCACCCGCTGTCTCATAGCTTTTGTAGGGTGTTCGTCTCACTTGGCAACACTGGGTGCAGCCTTGGATCTTCAATGAATTCACTTTACAGCCGTTCGAACGTATCCTCTCTCTCTCTCTCTCTCTCTCTCTCTCTCTCTCTGCAATCCTTATTTGTGCTCTGGTGTCTAAAGATAAGGAGTATCTGATTAACCTCATTAAAGTTGTGCAATTTCAAGTTGTGTGTTAATACCGGTACAGATATTTCTAACGTGTGTAGAATGCACATTACATCAGAAATTGAAGGTCGTGTCCTATTATGGTGTTATATGACGGGTGGCAGTGGGGACGGTAGTGGACGTCATAGGGTGGGCAGCACCATTCTTGAGGAAGGCTGGGGAGTGTTCATTCACTCTTGTCTAGAATAGCTTTGTCTCAGGAAAGATAATGTGAATGCCCATATAATGTGACCCAAAATGTAACCCGTTTAATGTGACCCGGTTTACGCTGTGTACGAGAAAAAAAAAAAAAAAACTTTTTCGTAGAATCAATACCTACTGTATTTCTAAACACACAGAGAGGAGTATTTTTCAACTGGTAAAGTGAATTCATTGATTATCTATGGCTGCAACCGGTGATGCTAAGGGAGATGAGCTCCCCACTACAGGTTTGAAACATCCGGTGGCCTCCATTCATTTATCTGCAATGGTACAGTGTTTTTACCCCTGCCAAGGAGGTTATGTTATTTACCAGTATATACTTTCGGTGACCTCTGTATGTGTGTGTGTGTGTGTGTGTGTGTTTGTGTGTGTGTGTGTATGCTAGGTAGCTAAGTTAGGCAAGTGCTGTTGACAGTAGGCACTGCATAGTACAGCTGTGTGTCAGTGGTTTCCTCTTTGCTTTGAGATTTCAAGGGAACCAGCTGGGAACCAGCTGTGATGCTGTTCTTGCCTTTATCCAGTTGTTATACATGGTTGTAAAATGCATCTTCGTTGTCTTCAAGGTTTTCCCAGATCTTGCCGCTTCACTTAAGCAAGTGCTGATGCGTCTGACTTCAATATGGAGTTTTGTTGTGCAATGCTTTCTTTGTCTGGATATCTTTGGTTGGTGATAAATCTCAGAGTTTTGCCCTGTACACTGGAGCGTCAACATTTGTGTCCTGGAGGGCATATGTATTAGTAAGAGGGAGTAATAGAAAACTCGCACATAAGCCCGTCTCCAGCTACACCCCCTACGGGTCATCCCCCCACCCACCTGTTTCCCTCATGGACCAGTTTTCATCTCGACCTACTTTCCTTCATGGATCTGAATTTCCTCCTTGGACCCATTTTCTTCCATGGCCCCATAGTCCCTTTACACCTACAGTATTTCCTTCGTTGATCTATTTTCCTCTATGGTCAGCCTTAGTCCCATTTTCTCCCCATGTACCTATTTTCCTTCATGGTTCTATTTTTCTCATAGATCGATATTCCCTACAAGCCTACTTTCTCCCACGAGCTTATTCCTCCAATGGACCTTTTCTTCCCTATGCACCTATTTTCCTCCACTGACTTATTTTCATCAAAGGACTATGTTCTCTCTTGGACTTGTTTCCCACCATGGACCTATTTATCCTTCATAGACCCATTTTTCCTCCAGTGACCTTGGTTCCTTGTGGACCTACTTCACCCATGGGCATATTTTCCCTCTATGGGCCTGTTTTATCCATGGGCCTATATTCCCCGTAAACCCATTTTCTCCTCACAGAGTCACACCAAATTTCCACATGGACCTGTTTTCTCATATGGACCTATTTGCTACAGGGACCTTTTTTACTCACTGGACCTACGAGTATGGCTTGACTTTTTTTTTTGTGAGGAAGAAGGAACCAAAGGCCGCGAGCCATTTACCCTAAGGACGTATCTCCCATGGATCTGTTTTCCCTCATGGATCTATTCTGGTTTCTCCGGGATATACCAGAATCTACTGAAAACAGCCAGGGCCATTCCTCTGTGGTGTTTTGTGTTTATGTGCCGCACGCTCATTCCGGTTATTGTGTGGCCAAAATTTTATAGCTTTTCTGGTGTGATGTTTTGTTTCCTTCCGTCGTTATTATTATCATTATTATTATTATTATTATTATTATTATTATTATTATTATTATTTGTCACAACCACTATTATGGATATATTGACGTTTGTTGTTATCTTCCGGTCCTTTCGAATTTGTTCCTTCTGAGAGCCTCCCTTGTACTATGGAATCGTGTTCGGGTATAGTACTGTTAGAGACGACGATCAGGATGGCGTCATCCGCATTCGGAATGTCCATACACATGCCAGCCTCTGGCTATGTCGGGTCAACGGTGTATTTATTTATTTTTTATGTGTTCGACTCTGGGCATAGGCTTCACAGCCTGCTCTCAAGGCCCAGTATCTCCTGCATACCATACACCTTCTACATGCCACCACTTCGGCGCTAACACTCACCGTCCATATTGAATACATGCTAGGGCTGTCTCATACAGGACTGGTGTATTGGTATTAGCGAGGGTATTTTTACGACATGTCGGTGGGTATTCTGGTAGATCAGTAAAGTCTGATTTAACGCAATTCAAGTCCTTAAACTGTTCCCTGCCCCAGCGGGGATTTTAACCTGGGTCCGGTAGGACAGCAGGCCACCTCTCTACCGATTGAGCCACCGCTCAATGGTGGGTGATAAGACACTGCTTTGGCGAACACCACTTAACAGAGAAAAACTGGTGCGGTTGATGTGCCATCTGAAATTGTTGTTGTACTTTGTGTACAACCTAAAGGTGAATGTAGGGAAGAGTAAAGTGATGGTCTTTGAGAGAGGTGAAGTCAGTGAATGTACAGCGAGGTTGGATGGTGAGGAATTGGAAAATGTGAGTACGTTTAAGTATTTGGGTAGTGTGATGAGTAAGGATGGAGGTTTGGAGGGTGAAGTGCTTGAAAGGGTACAGCAGGGAAGAAAGGTTGCTGGTTCCTTGAAAGCAGTGATAAGAAACAGGGAAGTGAGCATGGAAGTAAAAAAGTTACTACATGACAGTATTGTGATACCAACTCTAACATACGGAAGTGAAGCTTGGACATTGTTGGAAGGACACAAGTCAAGAGTGAGAGCAGTGGAAATGAGTTATTTAAGAGGAGCCTGTGGAGTCACGTGGAGAGACAGGCTGACGAATGAGGATATAAAGGAGCGTTGTGGTGTGGATGTGGATGTGATAGGAAGCGTTGTGAGGAACACACTGAGGTGGTTTGGCCATGTGGAGAGGATGGAGGGTGAAAGACTGACGAAGAGAGTGTATATGAGTAAGGTGGAGGGTGGAAGAGGGAGGGGGAGACCGAGGATGAGATGGAGGGATGGGGTGGAGAGGTATATGAGAGAGGGGGGTGTGAGTTGGGAGCAGGGCAGTGAAATGGCGGGGGACAGGGCGACTTGGAGGCGATTTGTTTGTGGCCACCCCAAACGGGATTGAGGCGTCTGGCAATAGATAGATAGATAGATAGACTTTGTGTTCCCGTGATTTCAAGGAAACCTATGTGTAATAGCTTTTATTGGAGACCTTTAGTCCAAACCATTTTAAAGGCATTACTAATATCTCACTAGATAACCGTACAGTTTAGTAAATGTCCTGCAGATTTTGCTATTTTTTCTGCTAATATGGCGATCGCTAATGAGGTGCTTCTCACCCTATGGAAACCATATTGGCGAGGATTATACACGTTGTTGTTTTCAAGGTGCCACCATAACCTCGTGTCTTTGATCTTTTCGAACATTTTGTTTTATTTGCAGAAATAGCTAAAGACTTGCATGGGAACTGTTTGCAATCATTCCCCTGTCATTTGCCTGTGAAAAGAAAAAAAAATGATGATAGTTTCTCTCTCATAACTACGATTAATTTTCGCAGGAAGAACAAAAGACGTGAGAAGAACTGGCAGAATCCTTTCCTTGTTAAACCTGATGAAGCAAATATGAGTTTAGAGAGGCAGGCAGGCAGGTAGGTAGGTAGGCAGGCGGGGGAGGGAGGGAGGGAGAGAGGTAGGGAAGGAGGTAGGTCGGTAGGTAGATATGAGGGAGGTAAGCAGGTAGGAAGGTATGTCAGTAGATAGGTAGTTAAAGAATCACTAGAGGTAGACAGGTACGTAGGCTGGGAGACAGGTAAGTAGGCAGTCAGATAGGCAGAGAGTGGACGCATACAGGCAGGTAGGAAGGCCGATAAGAAGGTAGGGATGGCAGAGCTGTACAATCGCTATAAAAGTTACCTGTGCATAATGTGAGTGAAACTGTGCGAACCATGGACGATAAATGCTGAGGCGTGTATGTTGCTGTGCTGCATGAGTGTGCCATATATACACCGATCTGTAGTGACATTTTCTGCCGTACGCATAGTGAGTTGTTAGTGACTTTGTTGTAATTACAGAGAACTATATACAAACACGCAGATCCTGATTTAGATTTGGAAGACCAGTTTATCCCTCCCAGATATCACGAGCTGAAGGTATGATGCGGAAATCATCGGACTCACTCTTTTATATACCATTTTTTTTTTTCCCTTAGGCCTTGTATGTTTACTATGCTCATTGAAATCGTGCTTTACGGAAGTGAAGAGAAAGTCATTCGAGGAAGGACTGCCACTTCTGTTTCTGGAGAAGTGACTCATCTCTACCCAGTGTCACACACACACTGATATGAAGGATTTGGTGTGTAGTGTGAGGAGTGCACGAGGTGATTTGTTGTTTGTGATTGAATGAGTCTGTGTATGTCATCACACCTCGATAGAGTGTAATAGAGTAGAACGCATGCTAGGAGAATGTATGCACCGTATTAAATGTCCGCCTCCGGGTGAGGGCCATCCCATACGTAGATGACTGGCAGACATGTACGCGTCAGCCTGATCACGGTACATTTCAGATGGCTGGGGGCAGGGAGGTAGTTAACGGGTACAAATGGTGCTGTAAAGACAGGAAGTACTGAGAAGACATTGAAGCTCATCACGAGGGGGGCAGGGTGGCCAAGTGTTTAGAGAAGTTGGCTGAGTCCAGTGTTGGCTGAGACAATTTGTAGCAACATCAGATCCAGAATAAAGTTTATTTGACGTTTCGCCAAAGTAGTTTCTGCAGAAGCCACTTTGGCGAATGTCAAATAAATTGGGCCTCTGTTCTGCACTTGGTGTTTCGAGACGTGGTCTGTTGTCTGAAAGGACGCCATTTCGATCCAACCCTGGTTAGTGAAGAGTTTTATAATATGCAGTTTGCAAAAACAGACTTTACAAGACTCAGTGACGTGTCACAAAAACACCCACACTAATGTCATCATACTAGTCCCAAATGAGGCAACTTAAGCATGTATTCAATATAAACGATAGATATTAGCGCCAAGGCGGCGACATGCGGAGGTGTTTGGCACGAAGCGGAATTGCTGTTCCTTAGAGAACGAACTGTCAAGTCTATGCACAAAGTGGGAAAAAGGTGACAACCCGGAGAAGGAGTGAGAAGAAAGGGTGGGCAGAGAACAGGTGCAGGCATGTCCTTAGCCTCCTCACAGTGGTGGTTTATTTTTCATTCTACTCAGACTGCCAGCAAATGATTTTAGTTATGTCTGAAAGGACCTCTGTTAATGAAGAGGAGAGCATACCTAACCCCTCCAGTTCGAAATAGCCCTATAAAGATGAATAAAACCAACTGGAAAAATTAAGAACAAGAAGCGGTGTCAAGGCACAATCACTCGTCCCCGGCAGCCATTTTAGTGGTGACGTATAAACACAACAGGATATCTAGTCAAAGATGTCACATATCAAATTTGGAGTAAATCGGGTGAAAATTAACGATTTTATGCCCATTTGAAATTTTAGCCCTGACTCAACTGACATTGACCCCCCTACCGCTAACTGGGGGGTGACCCCCCTGATGTAGTGAGGCATGTTATAGGATGTAGATTTGAAAAATGCACCTTTAGGTTTTGGTTTCATGTCGATATGACGAATTTGAAAGAAGTTATGCCGAAAAAACTATTTTTTTTTTACTTTTTTTTTTTTTTTGACCTACAGCTTGGGCCTTGGCCCAATCTAACCCAAAATTTAATCAAATGATCAGAAGGTTATAGCCCATCATCCCTGTAATTTTAGCCAAACTCGCACCAGTAGTTTTCACGTAAAGTGGTTAACAAACAGACACAGACAAACAAACAGACAGACAAACCAAGTGAAAACAATGCACGTTCCCAAGCCCCTCCTGGGTGGGGACGGGTAATGAATAAGTGTGCTGTGGTGGCTGTATCAGTAGCGGACTCGTCTCGCGATGTGTGTGTCCCAAGTCTAGGAATCGAACCCGAGACGTGGTGGACAACTGAAGTTGGTGCTGGTAGTATGTCCTTTAATGTGCTAGAATGTTAGTCCCTTGGTGTTTCTACCGATGGCACACACACACACACACACACACACACACACACACACACACACACACACACACACACACACACACACACACACACACACACACACACACACACATTCAGACACCAAAAAACCTATGTATATAAAAACCACACACACACACACACACACACACACACACACACACACACACAAATACATATACACAAATTCAGACACCGAAAAACCTATGTATATGATTAAAAGCACACACACACACACACACACACACACACACACACACACACACACACACACACACACACACACACACACATTACTGTGGCTACTGTACAGTGAACCTTGTCTCCATTACAACAGTATTTCCCAGTGGCGGAGAAAAGAGTCCAGTATTAGTCAGAGTAAAGCGTATAAACTGTGGCTTAGCACACACACACACACACACACACACACACACACACACACACACACACACACACACACACACACACACACACACACACACACACACACACACGCACAGGTGAGTGGAGAAGATTCAGGTGTATGTGAAGGTGTGACGCACCATAACCCACCTGAGGATTCTCTACCTAAGCACATCTACACCTGCCTTACACATCATCACCACCCATCATCATCCATCATCACCAACAATCTTGTTATTATTATTATTATTATTATTATTATTATTATTATTATTATTATTATCATGCACACTCACTTTCCCACTAATATATGGGATGCAAAAGCTCCAGAAACAGGAAGAGAAAAGCAGTCAACCTGTAGAGATATGAACCAGAGCGATTGGTGGAAAGGGTAACTACACGTCCATTTAGTCATCATCAAGGCTTTTGAAATTCTCGACTACACTTCACAGAACAAAAGATTCATGCAAAACTACTCTTCATAATACCTTTGACTGCCATGTCTGACCTTCCTATTGATGTGCAGTACTTGACTATCTTTAAGTATCGTCTTATATGGTCTTTTCACACAATGCTTTCCTTTCTTGAATGGTTTTGCTACTTTCGACTTCCTCCATTTTTCAATCACATTTCTAAGATTCCACACTGCGATACGACCTGTCCTTGATTTACCGGAGCACAGACGGGTACAGCTGCGGGAGAAAAGTTCGCTTAATAGTTCACCTGTTCTGCTTCTCATTTTCTCTACTGGCTAATATGCCTGAGCTGAGATTGGTATGTTTGTCTGGCCACCGATGATTCTCTGACACGTTGCGTCAGGAGGGAAAGTGAGGGGTAGTGTGAGGTAGATGCAGTGGATATGTAGGCCAGCTGTTGTCTCCAAGCGTACGTGACCCGGATCTACGGCCTCTGTGATCTTTTTACGGCCTGAGTGAGGAGGGTGGGGAATAACCGGTCCACACCACCCCTTCCCTTACTGTCCCACACCTAGGGAACACGTGGACAGCATTCTTTCTCTCTCAGGTCGGAGCGGGGTGGGGTGTAAAAAGGTAAGCCATATATTGCATGAATCTCTGATTAACTTTGGTTTAGTGCACAGTCAAAGACAAAAGTTGTGTCGCGGTTCCGATGATTAAGTGTAACAAGTGAAACATCATGAGAGCTCTATCACAACTACATATATTTGTAGCTGGTTAGCCTGACTTCCCCAAGTTTCATATCTCCTGGTGATGGGATGACGGCATATAATAACCCAGGAAATTCCGAAGCCTTAATACTGACTCGCGAGAATTACTGAGTCCGAATTTCAAATGAGATACGAAATGCGAATGGCGATGATCGCCTAGCCATTTCATCTGACACATTACCACAAAATGTGAAGCAGACATCCTATATTTTGGCATGGAGAAGTCAAGCTACATGCATCCAACTATTAGGGAGATGAGAAGTAGCAAGATTTTCCTTTATTTACAAAAGACGAGTGCTGAAGGAATAGCTCAAACATCTGGTGTAAGCATAACCGTACAAAGGTGGATTTGGCGAATTCGTGAGGAGGGCAATACGGGCAACTGTCATCGTTCAGGTCGTCCTCGTGTTAAGACATCACTGTAGAACCAGCAAATAATCACTAAAATGGAAGAATCACCTGCAGTTGCTCATGAAGTAAGAGAAGAATTGCACCTAGAATGATGCACACGAACAGTTGTGCATAGACTTCGGTCGTCTGGTGTATGTGTTCGTATCCGTCTGTAGAATTCATTCGCCATTAAAAAAAAAAAAAAAATCGAGCATCATAATACAGTAACTGTCCTGCTTTGTAGAGCACTTTAGTCAATTTTGTTTTATAATACTGTCAAATGATGACATTCCCAGCTCATAATTATCAGCTTAATTAGATACTTACAAGTTAGATTAATAAAGACAGAGAACTGACTTCCGGACACTTTTGTAGCTAATTGCAAAGTTGCTGACGTGGTAATAGAAAAGAGATGAGAAACACTTCATATACTGTACATTAGACAAAAATTAAAGTCAGAAAGGCATAATATATATTGACTGACTTTATTTAGTTAATAAAAGTATGCTCGCATCCACAAGCTGGTCACCTGGGGTCAATAGTAACTCATGTCAGTGCTACCAACTATCCTTACCATCCGCATGACACAAAGCAGAGCGCGCCAAAACTCAAGTCTTTCAACAGATGTTTGCATCAAATTTCAGGACACGACTTTTGTTTTTGATTGTACTTGCAGTTGATCTCTTTACACAAGACTGCAACTATTTGACTCTTGAGTCAAGAGTAAAATAAATGAATGGTTAGTTACCAACCCTGTAAACACACTTCACTGGTTTCGCCCTTGTCGATGGTAGCGTTCCATTACCCTTATAATTCCTTCACCCGCGCTTGCGGAGCGAGAACGAATGTATTGATTTTAGGTGTGTGTGTGTGTGTGTGTGTGTGTGTGTGTGTGTGTGTGTGTGTGTGTGTGAACAAAATAACTCACAAAGCTTTTAACCGATTTTTGCCAGACTTGACAGAAAGATAGTGTTAACCAGTGAGGACACCTATTGTTTCAAAGAACAATAGGTCAGAAATCAATATCACAGTGGTAGGTCAAACTTTGATCTAGTAAAATCAGCTTAAACAGTTATTAACAAATTTACCTTAGGGGAACGGTTTAGAGTAAGGCAAGAGCGAAATAATTCAATTTTGGCAAGTCATTCAAAGGTCAAAGTCACAGGACAAGGTCAAAGTTCAACCTGTGTGTGTGTGTGTGTGTGTGTGTGTGTGTGTGTGTGTGTGTGTGTGTGCGTTAACAAAATAAAGTAGATGTGTAGCTTCTTCCTGAGTATTCGGAAAAAACTTGTAAACTGCATACCCAGTCCTGCGATATGTATGCCGGCTTGAAAAAATTACGAATAATATTACCGCGTCACAAAGAAGCCAGTATCCCGATGTAAAGGCCATATGATTCACCAGTGACATGAGAGTGAAATATTTTACAGAGAGCATAAGAAGTGTTATACCCCAAGAGACACTCAAATTTTTTTTCTTCTTCTTAACAGTACTAGTAGTGGTAGGAGTAGTAGTAGTAGTAGTAGTAGTAGTAGTAGTAGTAGTAGTAGTAGTTGTTGTTGTTGTTGTTGTTGTTGTAATAGTAGTAGTAGTACTGCTACTGCTACTACTACTACTACTACTGCTACTAATACTACTACTTCTACTACTAACAGTAGTATTAGTAGCAGCAGTTGTAGTAGTTAAAGGATGTACAGTACTATGATATTAAAGCGATATCTGTCCTCCTTTCCCTATTTTGTAACCTTTATTGATGTGGAGGGGGGGGGGGTGACTCACTAAAAGTAATGGTGGAAAATCTTTATAGTGGAAGACATTAGGAAGGAACCAGACGAACTGACCTGAGAAGTTTCGTTGAAATCCATGGGCTCACTTTCCCCTGTTTCTGATAGTTTTTATTTTTGGGATGAGTACTGACCCCACAAAATTACTGGGATAGATTACGGTCTCCAAATATCGTATTACGGATGAGGGTCCATTGCACAACATGCACTGAGATATCAAGGCCATATCTGTTCTCCTATCACTGGTTTTGAGAATTTATTACGTGGTAATGGGGATGACCCCCTAAAAATCATGGATGGAAAGCTGCATATAATGGAAGACCTTCGGAGTAACCAGACAGACTCACCTGCAATGTTTCATTCAGATCCAACAAATTGCCCAGGAATAGTTAAGGCGCACGCGCACGCATGCACGCGCGAACGCACGCGCGCGCACACACACACACACACACACACACACACACACACACACACACACACACACACACAGGGTGATTCTTGCGCTGCGGTATAGGGCATAACGAAAATGATACCATCCTGCTTTGCGGGACTGACAACTCCAGCAGCTTTGCTCCGGTTATAACCAGACTCGGTGGAAGGGTTGAGGGCAAGCAAATACGTATGCATGTTGTTTCTGAGATCAAAAGGTCAAAGGTCAAGGACACATGACAAAGTTAACAAAAAGTTTCCACCCGATTTTGACCAAACTTTCTGGAAAGACTGAGGAAAAGATAAGAATAAAGAGATCAGATTTTGTGAACAGTCAAAGGTAAAGGTGACAGGACAGGGTCAAAGTTCGACCCGTGTGTGTTTGCTAGGTCTCACACACACACACACACACACACACACACACACACACACACACACACACACAGACACAAAGAAAAAAAAACTAAAATAATTTTGATTTGATTTGGAACAAGTTTGGTGGATGAGTTGAGGATTACGTAAAAGGTTTAACTACTGTTTATTACAACATTAGGTCAAAAGCCAAGGACACATGGCAAGGTCAACTTAAACAGTTTTATCCGATGTTGACAAAACTTTATTGAAAGGCTTAGGTGAACACAGTAATAAAGAAATTCGATTATGAGAATAATCAATCAGTAGGTTAAAGTCACAGGGTAAGGGCAAAGGTCTGTTGAAAGTCAGGTCACAGGGCAAAGTCAAGTATTTGACCCTTTACGCCAGTTGGTGGGCACAGTGTTGTACTCTGTGAATGTTATTCGTTGTTGATGCATTATTATTATTATTATTATTATTATTATTATTATTATTATTATTATTACAATCGGCAGCAGTAGTCGTAGTTGTGGTACAGTAGAATTGCTATGAGCATGATCATCCTCGTTTTCGTATTAATTATCATCATCATCATCATCGTCGTCGTCGTCGTCGTCGTCATGTACCCTGTAATAGTGTCTCTGAATTCCAGGGAGGGGACTGAGCAGAGACATAACTTTGCCCTTTTAATTCTGTGGACGCAATTAGGCAATTCTGTTCTCGATAACGCCAGACGATTTTATTCAGCCGAGGCAAACCGTAACAGCCTGTGAGTCCGTACGTATGTTAACTCTTTGCGTAGGGTTGCTCTGTTGTGAGTAAAATCAAGTGCTAAACAGAATATAATACCAAAATTCTACATACTCTGTGAATGGGATATAGGGAGTGATTTGTCCCCTTCAGTTTTGATGACGTATTTTTTATGTTCTGTCCGTCACTAAACGATTTTATTCAGGTTTGGAAGAGACGTCAGGTTGTGAAGAGGTTGGTGAAGGCTATCGCTGATCGCTGCAGCTCGATTAGTCAGTCCTAAGGTGAAGGCAATCGTCGGGAAATAGCAAAAATATAATATGATAACTTCCTTGACTTAGAGGGATTAGCCATTTAATACGTTTGGCGTCTTCCTGCTAACAGAATCATCTATATAGGACGTAAAAAGCCTGCTGCAACAGTGGAAGGATTTAATCGTTTCGTTGTTATGGAATAACTGGCTAGATTTTGGATAATGCCAGATCATTTCATTCATCATCTTTATCACCTTTATCATGTTAACCTCACTTACACGATAACAATGATTATGAAACTGAAGATGAAAACACAAAAATAGGCCTAACATCAGAGTGCCCAGCAGAAGATGGGCCACACCTCCTTTCAGTAGTCATTCCAGCCTGCCAGTTGAAGGAAGTGAAGCCAAGCAACAGATATGCGTGGCCGCTTGCTCTAGAATAGGCTATATTTATGAAACAAATTTGTAAAAAATATAGCAGATCAAGAAAGTCACTTTCTCTCACTAACCCCTCCAGTCAAAGTAAGCAGGAAAAAATCACAGCAAAACTGTGCAGCTGCACTGCACAGCAGGTGACTATGAAACCTTGAGACTCACAGTAAGCTCCAGTAATACGATAAGTAACCCTCAAAGATTTCCATAATACGACAATTAACCCTAAAACTGTTTTCTGTAACAGGACGCTTCTTGTTGCCAGGCAACGCTTTATATCTAAACCTACTGCCCATCCTAATCCTCATTCCGGAAAAAGAGTGCGCCTTATCCCACTCCTCACAACGCTGTGGAATGGGAAATAGCAAGACCTCCATGCACCGTAGGAAAAAAAAAAAAAAAAATGAAAGGAACATATCAATATCATATAACGTATAAGGGAAAGTGATATCATGTCAATTGCATGATGGTGTTGCATCCTTCATTTACGTGCCCGACTTCTGGCAAAAACTTGAAAATCTGTTCCCTTAGGCCCGGAAGTCCACCTACATGCCGCACACTTTCACTTGTCACCACCTCGGCGCTAATACCTACTGTTCATACTGAATACATGCTAGAGCTGTTTCATTCACGACTGATGTTATGGTTCTATTTTTCTTCTCTCTCTCTCACTCTCTAACGCGGAGGAGGAGGAGGAGGAGGAGGAGGATTTAGAAGTTTATCAAGAAAGCGTTGCCCCGTGACAGGATATATCTCATCACAGGAAACAGTTTTAGGGCTAGTCATTCTCTTATTACGGACGTCTGCTAAGGACTACCTGTGGTATTATTGGCATCTGCTACGAGCCTCTAGTTTTCATAGAGTTGTTTGCTTTGAAGTAGCTTTTTTTTTATGCAAGGAAGAAGGAACCAAAGGCCATGAGTCCGCAAATTGTTCCCTCCTAGATAAAAGCAAAAACAAGATAACAGAGAGCCAGATTCAAGATCCATTCATTTCTTGATGCCTGGACACACTGCGTTTGACATACTGGAGATCATAGGCAGTAGGAAATGCAGACAGAGTGGGACAATTACAGAGCTGACCTGTTGCATACATGATGGACTGGGAGTAGCGGTTAATTCTTGCATTAGAGAGTTGGACAGAAAAGGGTTGAGAGTTGGTTGCTTGACGGGTGCTACACGCCTGCCGCAGTGGTGGGGGGATGCAAGTAGACAGTTCAGAGGAGCAGTGGCCATTAAAGTAGCGATAGAAAAGAAGATAAAGATGCAACAGCAGCAGCAGCAGCAGCAGCAGCAGTAGTAGTTGTAGTAGTAGTAGTAGTAGTAGTAATAGTAGTAGTAGTAGCAGTAGTTGTAATGGGAGCAGCAATAGTAGTAGTAGTAGTAGTAGGTTGAAGGGGGCAAGTATGAGGAAGATAGTTAAAGAGACGAAAAGCCTTTGACTCCATTTTGTTGAGAAGAGATGTATGTGGGGAGCCTCCCCTCACATGAGAGTTGTATTTTACAGGTGGGCGAATAACACCCGCGTATAAATTCAAAAACTGTGCAGGAGTAATGAAGGCACTGTGTCGGCTTAGCCCACCTAATCTCTTAGAAGCAGATTGTACAAGAGAGGTAATAAATTATGATCATTCCGAGATAAATCCCGAGAGAATGAAACCCCAAGTATGTTTGAAGATGATGCAGGATTGAATTGGATATTGTTAAAAATTAGACGATACTCCTCCGGATGATTTCGTGGGGTTGGTAGATGTAAGAACTGAATTTTTGATGCATTAAAAACAGTGAGATTACTTTTACCCCAGTCAGAGATATGAGCCAAGTCAGACCTTAGGTATGCCATAGCCTCATCCCTTGTTTGTTGAAGTAACTGCCGAGATGGACGCTGCGGGAACGAATGGAAAGGTGAAGGGTGGAATCATCAGCGTATGAATGGACAGGGTTAGATGTACAGCTTAGAAGGTCATTGAAGGTCATTGAAGAATAAAAGGAAAAGAGTTGGTGATAGGAAAGAGCCCAGGCGAACAACACTCTTGATAGATCTAGAAGAACGGTGGCCGTCTACAACAGCAACTATAGAACGACCAGAAAGGAAGCTAGAGATGAAGGCAAAGATAGGATACAAACCGTAGAGGGCAGTTTGAAAATTAAATGTTTATGCCAGACCCTGTCGAAAGCCTTTGAGAAGTTAAGTGAAATGGCAAAGCTTTCGCCAAAGTCCCGAAAGGAGGACGACCAGGAGTCTGAAAGGTAGAGGAGAAGACCAGTGGAGCGTCCCTGGAGGAACCCGTACTGACGATCAGAAAGAAGACTGCAATAGGTAAGATTCTTTATAATTGTTTTGTTAAGAACAGACTCGAAAACTTTTGAGATGCAGGATGTTAAAGCAATTGGGCGAAGAGTGAGTTATAAGAGCCTTCAGGGTGATCGTTGTGTACCATCAATGAATCACGACGGGAACAACTCTAAAATTCCATTTTAATTGACGCCACACGATTTTATTCATGTAAGAGTGAACCGGGGGAGACTACTGTCACCATCAACCCTCTTATCACCTGAGCAACATTAATATTCTATTTCACCTCATACTACACTATTTCATTTCATTTTTTAATTTTTATTTTTTAAGCTAACAATGAGACGCTGGAGCCTCAGAATTTTTAGGAGATATCTAGTATTCAATTCAGGCTGATAGCATACGATTGTATTTAGCTGCAAGTGAATCACGGGTGTATGAGAGAGGAAACTTTCATATATAATAACCAAACTGCGTCAGCGTGTACCGATAGTTTCCCAGGACTTTCGGCTACCTGACTTGCGTGAGTGACCCAGTGAGAGGGTAACCAGGTGGGGACACTGAAGGAAGGAAGGATGGCACCGTCTGAACCAGTGGAATCCAGGTCACCCCATTTTTATATCACTCTTCCTGCTAACAGATGATTTTTAGTCAACGTAGGAAAGCCCCCTGGTGTGGAGAGGAGTAATGAAGGCCATAATTATCTCCTCCAGTCGGAAAAATCTCTGCTAAGCTATATAAAAAAAAAAAAAAAAAAAAAAAAACTGAAAATAGTAGGAATGACATAAAAATTGGGTGAAGGTGTGGGAGAGTTATTGTATCCGGTGTGTAAGTAGCGTTCTGTTACACAAGGCACGGGAGGGAAGGAGTGAAAGTTGGATATCCGCTACTTTATACGCCACTCTTGACTGCCCTTCTGACTCTCTCTCTCTCTCTCTCTCTCTCTCCTATTGACTTCCACTGCTGTATTTAATGGTCAGGTTAATAGGGTGTATTATTTTACATTAGCCTAACTACGATCATGATAAGTTAGGCTAAGTTTGTATGGGTTAGGTTAATTTATGCCTGGTTATTTGCACCAACTCTAGCGAAGTAAGGCGGGTATTATATTTTACCCGACAGTGTGTGTGTGTGTGTGTGTGTGTGTGTGTGTGTGTGTGTGTGTGTGTGTGTGTGTGTGTGCTTCAGAGCAATATAATTACAACTACTTCAGTCCGATCTTAACCGAACTTTGTGGATGTGTTAAGGTTATGGCAAGGAGGAAGAGATTCAACTTTGAGAACAGTTAGTCAGAGGTGAAGGTCCAAGGTGAAAATCCTTGTGAGGTCAATTTAAACATTTTTTATGATTTAAAGCACACTTTGTGGGAGTGTTCAGGTAAAACAAGGAACAAGGGATTTTAAGAGCAATGCATCAAAGGTTGAAGTCAAACGTTGTATCCTATAATTCTAACAAATCATCATGGACTATAATTGGTGGAAGGGTTGAGGATCAGCCAAGATTGAAGATATTCGATTTCGAGGGTGATTGGTTAATGATCAAGGTCACAAGGCAATTTCAGCTGAAAGAGTTTTCATTTGATGTGAACAAAAATTATTGAAGGTGTTAAGGGTCAGCCAAGAAAGAAAGAAATCAGTTTTGAAATGAGTCAGTCAATCGACAATCAAGGCTACAGGGCAGTCAAATGTTCAGCCCTTAGACCAAATGTAGGTCATTCTCAGGTCACTCTGTGAGTGATCCTTGGTGTTTGTTTTGTTTCCATCCTCCCCTCCCTCCCTCCTCCTCCTCCTCCTCCACCTCCTTCTTATCATCATCATCATCATCATCGTCGTCGTCATCATCATTTTAACACACTTTTCCATTTACGTGGTGTGCAAGGGATCTACGGACACGAACAGAAAAGTACAAAAGAGTGCATAGTAAAATGGAATTCACACTCATCCACTGATTAGCCACTGCTTCTCGGCTTCTACTCGCAAGACAATGCACACATAATTGGGCTCCGCTGTGGGTTAGAACCACGCCGTTGACTGCCAGGTTACAAAAAGGGTGCAGCTCTTGTCATGTGTGTCTCCGTACATACTTCACCCATCCTGCATTTCACTTTATGTAAAAACGAAGGAACCAGTAAGTAGGAGACTACGAAATTGTCTTTTTCAAATACTAACGAAAGTCAAAATCCAAATCCATTCTTTTCCAGATGCCTGGACACTGCATTACAATGGTTGGAGGTCATAGGCAGAGATAATTTAAAAATGTGGACAGTCCACACTAGGTTAGAACAGACTTATTCTAGATTAAGTTATGCATGTAGGTCAGGCTAGTTTAGTCCGAGTCATGTAAGCTGAGATGAGGTGAGGTTAGGTTACAGTACGGTAGGTTAGGTTAGGTGAGGTTATGTTGTGTTTTTGGGGTCAGGTTAGGTTAGGCTGGGACAGAGTAAGATAGGTAGGTCGTTAGGTTAGGTTAGGTTAGTTACTCGTCCCCGCCCAGGAGGGGCTCGGGAACGAGTATTGTTTTCACTCGGTTTGTCTGTCTGTTTGTTTGTTTATTTGTTTGTTTGTCTTTGTCTGTTAACAACTTTACGCGAAAACTACTAATGCGATTTTGACTGAAATAACAGGGATGATGGACTATGGCCTTCTGATCACCTGATAAAATTTTGCGCCAAATTGGGCCAAGGCTCAAGCTGCAGGCCCCCCAAAATGTTAAAAAAACGCTGGCGGGTAAAAATCGTTTTTTCGCCATAACTCCATTCAAATTCGTCATATCGACATGGAACCAAAATCTAAAGGTGCATCTTTCAACTCTGCATCCCATAACTTGCCTCATTACACCAGGGGGGGCACCCCTCCAGTTAGAGGTAGGGGAGTCAGTGTCATGTGGGTTGGGCCAAAAATTTCAAATGGGCATAAAAACGTTAATTTTCATCCGATTTATTCCAAACTTAATATGTGACATCTTTGACTAGATATCCCGTTGTGTTTATACGTCAGCACAAAAATGACTGCCGGGGACGGATTTGCTGTGCCTTGGCACCGCTTCTAGATTAAGACTTGGTTAGGTGAAGCTAAGGTTGGGTTCGGTTAGGTTACAGTTTTATTCGTCTGGTGGTCTCGTGGTTAAAACTTCCTATTTAGAGTGGCTATCTCGTCATGCATAAAGAGTCGATCCCAAAGAGATGGCTGGATGTTTTTCGATCATGTAATGCCACCAAAAGGAGTAGCCAGGTAATCAAAGCACGCAGGTATTTTGTATTACATCCTTTCCCTCACCTGACCATTTTATTTAGCTTTGGTAAGACGTTTCTTGTTCCTGTCCCCTTGGCGTCGATGTAAAATAGTCTGGAGATAGGAAGATTAACATGACGTCCTCGGGCTGAAGGGGAAAAATATGCTATACTACTGTAGCCTAGCCTCGGGCCCTACGCTTTGAAGGGAGTAATACGGGGCTGGCAGTTCTTCTTCTTTGGTTACAGGTTTTATCTGAAGACTTTATTCACATCACCTTAGGAGGTTTTGGAGCCCATGTTCCTTCGCGAATTGTTTTGTATATTGCAACTTTTCCCTCTTGTATCTCATTTATATCTCTTTCATATCAGCGTACAGTGGATTGGAAAAACAGCACACAATACTAGAAGAAATACTCACAAAGTGCAACACCCGCGCCATACAATTGGTTCAAAGGTTTTTCCAAACAATCAGTGGACACCTGTGCTTTTGGAATATGACAATAAAAGATTCTTGGAAAATAATCGCGTAGGCTTTGTGAACTGAAAAGCCTTCTTCGCTTTAATGGCGTGATTTGTCACGATGCTTCAGAACAGATAAGCATAGTAGGCCTACTTGCACACGACAGGTGCCCATTGATTGTGTGGAAGGATCTTAAGATAGAAATCTGCCTTTGCCATAAGCCTTCGATCTTTGACTGATTCCTCTTGAAATCGAAAAATCGAATCAGTTTCATCATTAACTGACCCTAAACCCATCGACCAAGTCTGGTTCAGATTGGAGCAAAAGTTTGTAAGTTGACTTACTCTGTGATCTTGATCCATGACCTATCGTTCTAAGATTACAATAATTTCATCATCGCATAACCTTAAACAATTCCACCAAATCTGATCCAGGTCAAATCTTACTTGAGTAATAAGGCCGAGCCAATAGCATTACGCACTGACCTTTACCGTGGATCAACTGTTCTCATCACTGAATCACTTCACGTTTTCCCATCCCTCAGTCCTAACAAAAAGTTTGGTCAAAATCGATCAGAACTATTTGATTTGACCTTTCTTTTCACCTGTTACCTTTGTCTTTTTTCGGTAAAAAGATAATCGCCTGTTCCCAGGATAGTTCAAAGTCATTGTAACAATTTTGGTGCAGTTTCATCCGATATCTTGCTAAGAGACAGACAAAAGGACAGATGGACGACCCGGACCAGACACAAATACCCCATGGCGCTGGGTGTGTGGGTGTCAGTGTGTATCTGGCGTACCGGATACACAATATACTCGTATTGGTAAGGCAAAGGTGCCCGGGAACCTCTTAACCGACGAGAATACCAGCTTGAGTCATTTAGCCCGTAATGTTGACTTAGCCAAATTTACACAATATGTGGTTATAATTTTTCCCTTAGTCCGGAGGTTAAACCACTCTTCCTTCCCCAATCCCTGATCTTGCCCAACCCCGGCACTGTGTCAGAGGAAATGCGGTGTACCAGCCATCTTCCTTAGGGAATACTTTTCCCTGTTACACTTTATTATTCACGTGTAAGCCATTTACATCATTTCTCTTTTAACCCATTACTTCACTGATGTATTTCTTCATATGTGTTTGTTGGATTACTTAACTTATGAGATACTTTTCAAACTGCAGAGATTAGGTATATCCTTAATAAACCCTTTCAGTGCAAGAGTCCTTTCCTGTCATAAAATCGTTTGGAAATATCAAGAACAAACCAGCACAGTCCGTCACTGGATGGAAGGGGTTAACACTGACTACATACTTACAAAAAAGGAAATATCAACTTACCAGATCCAAAAACATGCTGGTAAGTAAGACGTGCTACTGAGCCCCTAAACCCTGGAATCCAATGACCTAAGCATGATGTATTCTTCCTACTTCCACACGACTTCATTCAACCTTGGAAACCTCTATTGTTGTAAGAGGTTAATGAAGGCTCTACCTAACTTGCCAGTTCAAAAAGTCTCCGACAAGCTAAATATAAAATATAAAAAGACTGACGAAGAGAGTGTATGTGAGTGAGGTGGAGGGGGCAAGAGGAAGGGGGAGGCCGAGGATGAGATGGAGGGATGGGGTGGAGAAGTATATGAGAGAGGGGGGTGCGAGTTGGGAGCAGGGCAGTGAAAGGGCGGGGGACAGGGCTACTTGGAGGCGATATGTTTGTGGCCACCCCAAACGGGATTGAGGGGTCTGGCAATATATATATATATATATATATATATATATATATATATATATATATATATATATATATATATATATATATATATATATATATGCGCACGCTGGTGAGCGCGGCTTCGCCTCCCGCCAGAGTTGTAAAAACTTTGGGACGCGTTCACCAAGCCACTTGCTACTTTGGCGGACACAATGGGTGCTGTGATTGAACCAGTGTCGCATACTAGTATGCTTGCACCCAATCGGCTTAAGGTGGGCTGATTACATTTGGTTCACAGACTACACACACATCCAAAGCCACTACAACACTACAATCATACTCACAAGCACTTCTCACCCTGCATGCAGTCTCTACCAGACAGCCTAAGCCACTAGGTAGAGATACATTGGCTGTATCGTCCCTGTTTCGGTTGGGATAGGCCGGTCCTGCAGTGGACCTCAACGGCTGATGATATATATATATATATATATATATATATATATATATATATATATATATATATATATATATATATTGCAGCAGTGTTGAGAGGTGCTGTATTTCCTCTGTTTCTTTCTTCATTCTTTCAAATGCTTTTTCAGTCTGGCGCCATTCCTTTATTTCTTCACCAGTTCGTTTCGGACTTGGCTCAGTTATACCAGTCACTTTTCTGCTTCCCCCCCCCCCCCCCACGCCCCGCCTTTGAAAAGAATATGGAGTCAAACGTGAAACCATATAATCAGGCGTATTGTGAGAGCCTGTGTTTCTGTCTGTTCATTGATAATCATGGCAAGTTACACAGACGCTTGTCAGTGAACTGAAACTGTATGGAGGCCATCTTGTCTCCCTTTGACAATATTATCAATCTTGCCAAATTGCTATCCCCAGATGATTTAGCTCAGCTTAGAGAAACTTTCGAATTAGATGAGTTTGATAACCTTCACTACCAGATACCCCTCCTGAAGCCGACTAAAATTGTCTCATGGTAACCTTATTAAAATGAGAAAGACGCCCTCTGGTTGAAAGGGTTAATTAACACTTCCTTCCCAATCCCTCATTTTACTCAACCCTATCACGGTGTTAGAGGAAGTGCGGTAGCTGGACTCAAAAATACAAAATTACCACAGCGGCAACTGTCACTTTTCCGGTGTGGTGGCAGTAGCGGCCTTCAAATACACATAGGTGAGTGCTTTCCTTGTTAGTTAGCCGTGTCCTGCCACTCGCTACGGGCAGGCAGTCGGGAGGTATCGGATACTGAACGGTTCGTACTTTTATCCCTGTGCCGAGGGTGCTGAAGTCCTTGTATTACGTAAATTTTTTGTGTTCTTTAATTTGTGCTGCTTCTGGACGATTATGGTAGTGTTAAAGACGCCACTCAGTCCAGGCAGACGGTAGAAGGTATCGGATATTGAGCTGTTCGTATGTTAATCCTTTTAAGCATGCTGAATTAACCCCTTCCAGCATTTTTTTTCTTGCCTACAGGCAATTACTGTTCATCTTAGGGATACGTTTCTGCTGAAGGGTTAGATCGACCCTTCAGTGCTTGGGCGGTCTCTAGTCGGAATAAAATCGTCTGGCAGCGGGAAGAATAATACGTCACCGGAGTGAATGTGTTGATTACCAGTGATTCTTAGGTAAACATGTCACCAGAGACAGACACAGAGGCGGTAAAATTACAGTGTTTAAATAGGTGAATCCAATTACGTCTTTTTTGTCTTATTCTTGCTACCTCCAGACGATATTTAGTCCAGGGAGCACACATCTAAGGCGGGGGTGAGAGAAGGCTGGGTGTAATCACTCCAATTTGTACTGAGGTGAATAAAATCGTCAGAAGATAGCAAGAAGACTAAAACGTCATCGGACTGAAGGGGTTAACCATCAAGTGAGGCTGTATGGGTGGCTATATTTCTGTGTTCTAAATAACCTCTGTGCGTCGTTCGCCTAAATCTGGTCAAGGTCTTCTTCCTTTTGCAGTTTAGTTCACGTAGCTCAGTGGCAGAAAAGGGCAATGCTGCGTCATTGTATCTTTTCCGCAGGAATTTTACCTGACCAACACCATTTTGTATGTTACAGGTAATCTGTCGCAACAACAGCACTCAAGATGAATAGATAGAAATTTTAGGCCATGCTAAAGTGAAAAGAGAATTGGTGTGGTTCTGCCATTTCGGCTGCATTTAAGGCCTTACTGCGAAAAATAAAGCGCTAAATATATGACACTGAGTTTTGACAAGGGGTAGGCCTACAGGAAAATGTTCTGAGAACCGAAAGTGTGCCAGCAGTATGCCTGTAAAGACTTAACCCTTTTTATCCACTGATATATTTTATTGGGTTATTCTTGCTATATTATTTAAACAATTTTGTTCATTTGACCTTGTGTGGTGAAGGGTCATTGAGAGATATCTACCCACCCTCATTCCGAAAGTCTCTCCTAGCCTGACTGAAATTGTGGAAGCTGCGATAATACAATAAAGCAGTGGTTTCCAACCTGCGGGGCCGTCCCCCCAGGGGGGCACGAAGGGCTGCCTGGGAGGGCGCGAAGGCTTGATACAGAGGGTAATTATATTTGAAAACTATGAATTATGATGGAATTCAGTGATTTCTAAATATGGAGAAAATATTTCAGATATAAATAAGAAATCTAGTTATCTGAATATATAAACAAATTCAAAGATTAAGAATCCATGATATTTATTGACATGTGCCAACTATGCCAGTAAAATACAGTATTTGAGGAAGGGGGTCTCAGGGAACGTGTCATTCAGTGAGGAGGGGTGGGGGGGGTAGGCGAGAATTAGAAAAGGTTGGAAACCACTGCAATAAAGGAACACATCGTTGGAACGATGGGTGTTCTGTACTGTGTTTACTGTCAAGCGATTGTTTTATTTAGCAGTCGTTTTGTTTATTTATCTATTTACTTGTTTATATATTTTGTCCAGAGGGAGATCCATAGACAATAAAATGTGTAAAACTGACCTCGAATATCTTTCACTAGACAATGAACGGTCTTAAGGATTTGTTCATTCATTTAAACCCTTCAGTCCGATGACGTATTCTTTCTTTTTATTCTTGCTGTCTCCTACGGTTTCATTTTGTTTACGAGATTATCTTCGAAATGAACAGGTCAGGTACAATTTTCGGTAACCCCTTCATTACTAAGGTTCACAGAGCTCACAAATACGTCGCTGGGTTGAAAGGGTTATGAGAGGGGAATCCGCACAGGTAAAGGGTTGACCACTGCCCTCCCACGATCTATTATTTCATTTTACTTTTGTTGTTTCCACACAGTTTCACTCAGCCCAGGAGAGACTGGGTTTGATACAGCCTTCAGTAACCCCTTCAGTACGTGGGGTGTGTTCTGAGTTTAATATAATAGTTTGGTGGCAGGAGGAGTGAAGTCAGTTAATAATTCACGGGACTCACGGGGTCAGTGATGTCAGGTGGGGTGCAGCAACATAACACACTTCTGGCTATGCCTCTGTTGTCTGAGTTTTATTATACAGCGGTGGTAATTAGCGTACCGCCCTTTGCTTACCAACTCATAGACGCGAGAGTAATAGGTCGATATTCTAGGAATGTCTTTGTTTACCATTAAAATTCTGTGAGCTATTTCAAGTTTTATTTTTGTTGTAAGAAGCCGATAATTTTCATCTTAGGCTTGGCTTTTTCAACTGGAGGGTTACATACAGCCTTTATTAACCACTTCACTACCATAGGCTCTCTTAAATTGTACAAAATCGGCAGGCAGTAGCAATAATAAAAAGAATACAAAAAGAACGTGATGAGACAAAGGGGGATGATAACTCCTCCAAATGCAACATTGCTATTCGGCATACAGTATACTCGTTCGGTGTGTGGTAAAGGGTTAATATCAAGTATAGCCAAAATAACGGTACTACTTCCCATTACATTTCGGCTACTGGCAGACGTTTTTGTTGTGCCTCGGTGATACGTCAGGTACGAAAAAAAAAGAAAAAAAGTCACCATTAATGTTTTACCCGAGCATGTACAAGTTCGTATTTAATGCCAGTTTACGATGGACGATTTTATTCAACTGGCGCACGAACACACACACACACACACACACACACACACACACACACACACACACACACACACACACACACACACACACGTGGGAAGGGTTGTGTATCGTGTTTATGATCAGTGTAAGTCAGGCTTTGTTACAGTGCTCCCCGGATCTTTGCATTCTTACCCTTACTATAATCACTGAACATAACAGCGATGAAATGTGGAACTCATTCGCCAACATCATAATAAATAAATAATGATGAACATGATCCCAACCTTATTTTCTTACCTGGAGATGGCATAAGCACGATCCAGGAAAAAAGAGAAGAAGAAGAAGAAGAAGAGAAAGAAGAAAAAGGAAGAAGAAGAAGAAAAGAAGACAACAAGAAGAAAAGAAGTGATGATGATGGTGATGGTGAAGAAGAAGAAGAAGAAGATGATGATGATGATGATGATGATGATGATGATGACGATGATGAGGGTGATGAAGAAGAAGAAGAAGAACAACAACAGCATCATCACCTCGCCAATCAGTGTGCACCTCACTAGCACAGTCCTCAGCACAGGGTCATTTAGATGCGCCTCACAACATACACCGTCGGATGCCGTGCACTGTACCTTGGAAGTCGTAGTCCAGAACAAGCACAACAGTACTGCGGCAGGTGCCACAGCTTCAGGAGCTCTCCGTTAACGTCGTTGGAGTGGTGTGGTGTGAGAGGGTGATTTTGTGTCGTGTGGTGTGGTGTGCTGTGGTGGTGTGGTGTGATATGGCTTCGCTAATGATAAAATCTACGGGTGTGAGACAACTTGCGTCAGAAAATCGTTAGTGTGAGACAAATGGACAGTGCCACTCGTAGAGATGCATGAAAAAAGAAGGGCAGTTATACGTAAGAAAATAAGAACAGCTTTTGCTATTAACGCTGAACCCATTTCACCATCAAAGACCTTTACTAAACCAAATAAAGTCGTCTGGATGACTGAAAAATAAAAATGGGTCATGGTTCTGACGTGGTTACTTACTAAATTATAAATATTTCTCACAGTTAAGCAACATAGTCTTGTGTTAGCCTGACTCAAATTCCCAAGTGTGTTCATACCATGTAATAAATCAGAATACGTGTAAGTAAACTCTCAGCCTCATATGACTCACCCAGCTGACTATAATCGTCTGGAGTCAGATGGAATAAAATAAGAGATGTGATAGTACTCAAATGCAACAAGAAAATGTGCCAAGGTACAGCTAACCCGTCCTCGGAAGTCATTTTAGTGCTGCCTTAAAAACACAACAGGGTATCTAGTCAAAGATGTCACATATAAAATTTGGAGAAAATCGGATGAAAATTGACGATTTTATGTCCATTTGAAATTTTAGGCCCGACCCACCTGACATTGACCCGCTACTGCTAACTGAGGGATGACCCCCCCTGATGTAATGAGGCATGTTATAGGATGTAGATTAGAAAGATGCACCATTAGGTTTTGGTTTCATGTCGATATGACGAATTTGAAATAAGTCATGGCGGAAAACGATTTTTTTTTTTTTTTTTTTTTTTTTTTTTTTTTTTTACAGTTTTTGGGTCTACCGCCTGGGCCTTGGCCCAATTTGACCCAAAATGTAATCAGATGATCAGGTCATAGCCCATCATCCCTGTAATTTTAGTCAAACTCGCACCAGTAGTTTCCGCGAAAACTTGTTAACAGACAGTCAGACAGACAAACCGAGTGAAATCAACACCCGTTCCGAGCCCCTCCTGGGTGGGGACGGGTAATGAATAAGTGTGCTGTGGTGGCTGTATCAGTAGCAGACTCGTCTCGCGATGTGTGTGTCTCAAGTCTAGGAATCGAACCCGAGACGTGGTGGACAACTGAAGTTGGTGCTGGTAGTATGTCCTTTAATGTGCTAGAATGTTAGTCCCTTGGTGTTTCTACCGATGGCACACACACACACACACACACACACACACACACACACACACACACACACACACACACACACACACACACACACACACACACACACACACACACACAGCCAGTATAGTCACATCCAGTTCTTCCAGCATGCACCTCATCTCTCTTCGATTTTGCCAGCATGGGGAAGGGTTGATTCTGGCTGTCACTCTTCCTCCGAGGAGTAGGTCCGGTCCTACAGTGGCACTAATACGAATACAGAAACGGAAGACTAAAATTATCCTGACTAGTAGAGGGTTAACCAATCTCCATCACCTCCGCAGGTATTGGGAGTTACGAGACTACAAGCTTCCCATACCTTGTGATATTCCTTCGGTGCCCAGTGGTGCGGGCGTCAGGATGAAGTGCAGGAGTGTGGGTGGGTGGAGAGGGGCGGGTGTGACTCTCCTGCTGGCGCTGGTACTGGCGGTGGGTGCTGCTGTGGACGCTAGGGAGGATCGCCAAAGCAAGGTGGCCTTACCCTGGAGGCAAATTTTCGGCAAACATGATACAGAGGTGAGTTGCTGGTTGTCGGTGTTTACGGCTACCACAACTAGTACTACTATTACCACTACTACTTCTATCATTACTACAACTACTACTACTACTACTACTACTGCTCCTGGTGTTGCTAGTACTACTTCAACTATTATTATTATTTTTATTATTATTATGATTATGATTACGATTATGATGATGATGATGATTATGATGATTATTATTGTTATTGTTATATTGGATTAGTTTACTATCCCTCGGGATTATTATATATGATTATCTTATCATTGCTAATACAGTTTATATTTTTAAAAACGTTACTTAGGACTGGGTTGCTAACAGATGATTTACATGAATATCTGTCTCTCTCCCTAAAAAAATCACGCACACACACACACACACACACACACACACACACACACACACACACACACACACACACACACACACACACACACACACAATCATAGTCTGTGTTGTATATCTCTTGGTAACTTCCTTCCCTTTTCCAGCAGTTCGGGCAGCTCCCCTCACGCGGCCAGACGTTCCTGAAGTGCGCCCCCCGCAGGGTGGTGGAGGGCGACCAGCAGGTGGCCAGGGACAGGCGGTGCAGGAGGGTGGGTGGCAACACCATCATTACTAGGACCAAGACAGGTGAGAGAGAGAGAGAGAGAGAGAGAGAGAGAGAGAGAGAGAGAGAGAGAGAGAGAGAGAGAGAGAGAGAGAATGAAACTATCTGCCTAAATTCATGCCTATCAGTGTGGTGGGTGAAATTTGTTGGTTGAGATGCTTGAGGCCTGGGTGGGATGATGGCGTGAGTGTACCTTGTGAACGTGGACGCTATAAGTTGACTGGTAGGCAAGGAAGTAACTAATGATAGTCACCACAGCAGGGTGGAAATAAGTGTGGTGTTGGAGAGGAGTAGGCAGGATGGGCTGGTATAGTGACATGTAGTTGTGCATGCCAGATATAGTATACATTATGATGATGGGTGTTGCATGTAGACTGTTCGGGGTGTTATCTACCATTTGAGGGCAAAAGAACATCGCCCCTTTTGCAAAATGGGGATGGTAACATCCTGAGATACATTATCTATCGAGCAACACGTAAGCATTTTATTTTTTCGTCTGGCAACAAAAAATATTTTTCCCGAATATTTTTAGAGTGTGACTGCGCTTTTTGAGTGTGAATGCCTTCCCCCAATTCACAACCATATATATATATATATATATATATATATATATATATATATATATATATATATACACACACACACACATATGTATTTATATATATTAACCTCCGAATGAACAAAAAAAAAAAAAAAAAAATGCAGTTTTACGCCTCCGCTCTGACCAGATCTTAGGGTGGGCGGTGTCCCCAGGGGCCGTCCCAACAGGGGGAAGCTTACCCCGAGGATCGTAGGCAATGTTACTACGCACGCCCGTGGTATTTTACCTTTGAAAATTATATTTTGCAATGGTAGACTTCCATCCAGACCAAATTTTAGGCTCAATGGGACCCCCAGAGGCCACCCATCACAAGGGGAAGGAAGCCTCAGGGTATCTAAGCAGTGCTGTCATGTACAACCCTAATTCTTTACTCGGGAAGATGAAGTTTTCCACAGTGACATACCTCCACCTAGAATGGGTTCTAGGCAGGTTGGGATCTCAGGGTGTTGTCCAGTGGGGGACGGCATCCAGGAGTACTGGCCAGCACAAAGTATATTACAGATTACTGACAGAACAGACGAGAACACTGAAAAGCACTGACGCTCAAATTCTCAAAATGAAGTTTTTGTACCTTGAGTGAGTTATTTCCTTTGATTATGGACTGAATTTAGCTATGAGGGCTCACTTTATAATGTGAAACATGGGAAAAGAAACTGATCCGGGGAAATTTCAGTAGGTGGTCGAGATTTTGCACAGTGCAGTTTTGTTCTCTTTGAAGCCCTCACCCCTCCAAAGAAAAGCTGCTTGGCAAATACTTACAGTGACATTAATGTTAGCAATACAGAAACTATCTACGGAACAACATCAAGTACTGACTCTACTGAATAAGGTAGAAAATTAACACCCATGCCCTTCATTTCGTTTGTTCATTATGCCGCACTGAAAAATATGAAAAATTTGTGAAAATATTGCAAATAATATATGACAAATCTATGACCAAATTTTAGTAAATGATGGCCAGAACACATTCTTACAGGGTTTTACATCATCTAATAGCAGTTTTAAAACAATAGCAGAAATATAAAGGCAGCCTTCCCCCCAAGCAGGTAATGCCCTTAAGGTACAAGTCGAAGATGGGGAAGGATGAAGTGGGTTTGGTGGGCAGAAAGGAGTGGGTGGGCTGGGCTGGAATGGTGGGACAGGGTAGGACAAGTACACCCTGTGAAGAAGGACTTTATATAATGGCTGGTGGTGGCGATATTTCTGAAGTCTTGTCGGCTAGAGAGGAAGGGAGGAGGGGGGGTAGAAGAAAAGTGATGGATTGGTAGGATGCAGCGGGCAGGACAGGCTGGGATGGTGGTGGGTGGTATAACAGGGCTAGAATGTTACGCCCTGTATACTAATGCATTGTAGTTTTTTTGTTTTTTTTTTGTTTTGTGTGTCCCTCTGGGCATAGGCTTCACAGCCTGGTCTCAAGGCCCAGTAGTCATCCCTCATACCATACACCTCCGCATGTCGCCACTTCTGCGCTAACACCCACCGTCCATTTTGAATGCGTGCTAGGGCTGTCTCATACAGGACTGGTGTATTGGTATTAACGTTTTTTTTTTTTACGACATGTCGGCGGGTCTTCTGGTAGAGCAGTAATGTCTGCATTTATGAAATTCAAATCCTTAAACTGTTCCCTGCTCCAGTGGGGATTTGAACCTGGGTCCGGTAGGACTGCAGGCCACCTCTCTACCGATTGAGCCACGCCTCCCCGCTGTCAGTTATGGGCGTGGCGACGTTTCAGTTCAAAAGTTTCTCCAAGCAGAAGAGGAACACTGAAAAAAGTAAGCACACAGCGGTCTCATGAAGCTAATGTCATACAAAACAAGGACGAAAGGAATAAATGTATAATGGAACAACTAATCTTTATTACCCGATGTGGACCGTAAGAAGGCCCGAGGAAAGGGTGGTAATTATAAAGGATGTTAATCAATTTACAGGATAAGAGAAATCTCCATAACAGTTAACTATCATCACAGGCAGTTTTGTTTCTTGTATACTATCTCTTAAATACCCTGATTGTGAAGTGTTAGGCTGCTGTATGAATGAAAGGGAAAAAAGTGTATGCCAGTAATCGTATGAAAAACTTAAGCTTAGGAGGCTTTATAAGTACGGTCAGATTACTTAAGCCAAAAGAGATCCCCTTGCGTTCCTAAGAGTTTATATAATAGAAAAATAATAGATAAAATCCTCCTTTGTATCGGCAGTGGCTGAATGTGGCCGGACCTACGAACTGCAAGATGGCGGCCAGGTCAAGATTAAGCTGCCGTCCAGGAACCAGCAGTGTGAGATGCTTTTTAGGGTATGTACTGGGCTTGTTATGGGCTTGTGATGATGATGATGATGATGGTGGTGTCTTATTGTTGTGATGTTGGTGGTGGTGATGTTGATGATATTCGTCGTACTGGTACTTGTGGTAATGATAACATGGAAAATAATATTGATACTAGTAATACGCAGAATCGATAATGATAATAATAATATAATAATAATCATCATCATCATCATCATCATCATCATCAGTCCAGCCCTAAATCCCACCTAAGAGATGGGATGAGGTAACATTGGGCAGTAAAGGCATACAAGTGGGAGAGCTACCAACAGCATGGCCACTGATATACCCATACACTCACTCACACTTCACTTCAGACTTTCGTAATTCTGGATTCACCTCACAAGCAAACCCAGCGCCATTTTGTCACACCCGCTCTCGTGTAGCGAGAATGGAAGTAAAATTATTCTTGACGTGTGTGTGTGTGTGTGTGTGTGTGTGTGTGTGTGTGTGTGTGTGTGTGTGTGTGAATAAAATAAAGTTTTTATTCGATTTTAACCAGATTCAGTGCAGATGGCTTTTTCGAGCAATAGATCAAAGGCAAGGTCAGCTTTCGAGGAAGCGTTGATGGTAATGCAAGAACGAAGGACGCTGATTTTGAGAACAATCAGACAAACGTCAAAGTTACAGGGCAGGATCAAAGCTCGAGCATTGTGTCTGTGTATGAGCAAAATATTACAACAGTTTTCATTCACCTTAAACCGAACTTGGTAAAAGAGTTGAGGATCACCCAAGAGATTAACCTATGTTGGTAGAGTTGATAACAACAGTTGGTATTTTTTTCTGTTTCACATGTTCATTTTACCTGGTATAGCGGAAGGCGCCTGAAATCAGTTTAATTCACTCACATTCCGTCTCTCACCTGTAGTATGTAATCGTTTATGCTTGAGCAAGTTTAAAACATCCACAAGCAGACCAGACTGATCACTGCGGTTTACCTCAGTCGCTTCAGTTTTTACATAGTAGGTCAGTGCCAGCCAATCCGCTCCCCATAAAGCACTTCATTGCTATTTATACTAACCCCAGCACTAACCCCTCACTGCAGGGTGTGGAAGGCTCGTCCCTCAGTGTGGAGTGTCGTAGGTTCCGGCTGTCTCGCTGCAACAGGGAGTTCCTCTACCTCACCGACGGACTCACCCTGGAGAGGTAAGAGGCGTGGGTGTGTGTTGATGGGGGGTACATTGCTGCTACTGTGTCTGAGGTTGGAGATACTGAACTGGAGGGCTGTTTGTCTGTCTGTCTGTCTTTTTATCTACTCAAACGTCTGTCAATTATTTATCTGTCCATTCAGCCCTCTATTTTCTGTCTCTCCATTCAGCCCACTGCCAGTTATCTGTCTATGCATTCAATAAGCCCTCCATAATTTATCTAGCTATGCACCCATTCATCTGTCTGTCTGTTTGCTATCTACCTAATTATCTATCTGTCTTTTTACCTACCTGTATGTCTGTCTTTTGATCAGTCAGTTTATCCACTCGACTAACAATCTATCTATCTATCCACGTACATTCAATCATATGTTTGTCTCTCCAGTCGTCTAATCATCTATGTTTCAACCATCCATTTACCTACTAGTTCATCTATCTCTTCATTTATTATTCAGTCAGTCTACACCCAATAAACTCTCTGGCTCCCAAACCATCCATCAACCAACTAAGCCATCCACCTAACTCGTCATCATCATCATCACCATCATCATCATCATCAACATCCTAACCCTCTTTCTCACAAACACTTGGGTTAAGATAAATCCAGAAACAGGAACAGAACCATCAGTAATCTGCGCAGCCAGATGGGTTACACATCCATTTACCCATCACCAGACCTTCGAAATTCTCGGCTCCACCACCCAGGCCAAACAATTCACACAAAAGTATTGACTGAAAAGTTTAAAAGAAGAAGTAGAAAAAGACGAGGTGCAACTCCTATCATGCTCATCTCCATACCTACATTATCCATTAGTTCCTGTCCTTCGCCGGGTCACTTGCTTCTTCAGCTTCCACGTCTCGGTTACAACACACTCAACAACACAGTAACAACAGGAACCACCAGCTGTTAATCAGTCCACCACCCCCAACAACGATAATAACAGACAATAATTCCTCGATCTTTTCAGCCCCCCAGACAACACTCATCTCCGTATTTCTTTTATAATATTGTCCCGTGTATTGAAAATTGAATATATTCATCACCTTTCACCCCTACCCCCTACAGGTACTTCTGTGGACGCCGTGGGCCGACCGAAGAGGCGGGCTTGTCTGAGCTGTACCTGTACTACGGCCGCGTAAGGAATAGAGCCACAAGGCGATCCAGGGTGAAGTGCTTCGTTAAGGCGACAGGTGAGTGCGTCAAACCCCGTACAACTGGGGATAACAGTTCGCCCAATGTTTCGTAAGTCCGTCAGTACGGTGAGGTCCTTCTCTTTACGACTGTAATAAGCCTGGAATATGTTCTTCTGTACTAAGGGGCTCTCCTAAGTTGAATAAAATCATGAATTGGTGGCAAGAATAAAATATAAGACGTCATAGCAGTGATGGGGTTAATATCGTAGCGTCGTGAGGTGGGCAAACAGAAGAATTATTCCCACATATGCAAAAGTTTTATGCTTGGCAGATGCAACAGTATCGAGCCGACCTGGAAGAGGGTCAAAGTCAGGCTGAAATTGTTGTATCTTTCCAATTAACGGTTTTTCTAAATGTGCGTATAATGCTTCCAGTCCAGCCAGTATGTCGCCCCTTCTGTTTCTGCCCAATATTCCTAAGCTGAGATAAACTGTGCATAGCCGAGGAGATAAATATACAAGTGATGAAATAGTGAACAATAGCTTTTGAAACTTGGTGATGTGGCTTTCGGAGCTCAGCAAAGTTCCCAGAAGATTGTGCAAGAGTTTCATCACTGTTCGACTTAAAAGTATATTAATGTCTGGAACTGTACATTTCTCTGCCCTTACTGTACAGTACATGATTCCCTCTGACATCCCACGCCAGGAATTAAAGTTACTGTAGTGTTTGCATACTTGATATTTTCCTTTGTAGTTTCATATTTTTCTTTCCATTCCTCTTCCTTTTTTCCTTCTTTCTCGGTGTTACTGGTGTGTAGGGGTATAACTTATAGCATCTGCATTCCTTTGGCCCTATACTTAACACCCTGTATAGCATTAATGTGAAGCAAAACTTAAGGAGTGTTAGAACTTATGCATCATTACGAACACAAACTCCTTCTTTCTACTCCTTTGTTGTGTTCTTCTCATTGTTATCACAAAATTAAAAAAATAAAACAAAACTGTAGCACTATCCGTTGCCACGTCCGGCTGAAAAATGTTGGCGAATCATTGATCGCGATAAGGCATAGACTTTCCATCATCATCATCATCATCATCACGGTATATTTTGTTTCTGTCCACCTCCATTTTATTTGCCTCTTATTACTAATCAGTTCTGTTATCATCATCATCATCATCATCATCATTATCGCAGCCCTGTTCTTCCCTAAAGATGGGGTGATGCAGAGTCCATCTAAAACAGAAAACACAAAAGTATGGAAGCCACCAGAGAGCATGGCCAGTGAAACTAGCCATGGAAACCATTAACATGTTGCTTTATTGCATTCATCTATAGTCTCTTTATGACAACTTTCTTTTTTATGCAGTTATATTTAGTTACTTATTGAACGTCCGGATTCATAATGCTCATTCGATCATGTACATGTTGGGTAAGAGCAGGTCTTTGTACATATCCTTGATACTTGCATAGGATGATATTCGTTGTGGGGTAGATGTTTCACAGTGAAACTGTGATAAACAACCCCCAGTAACCCCTCCACGCCGAGAGTCTTCCCTGTGCTGAATCAAATCGTGTGGCAGCAACAGCAATATGATAAACGTCACAGGGGTTAAAGGGCTAAAGGATGGAGTTTATCATGTTGAATTTTAAGGTAACGAGTATTAGCATTAACTGATTACTTTATTTGTGCTGGAAAGGGACGCCTTCATGTGGTGGCACTGATATAACCAGGCTGATCTTCACTCTGTTAAATATAATGTACGTCCCTCAACTCTCGCCCTAGTCCCCAATAGAGGGATGGTGGGATGCAGCCCCAGCATGGAATCCACTGGACTCACGTTTTGGATGAACCTGGGGCTACATTTATGACTAATACTAATAATTACTCTGTTCATTGTCATTGTTGAGTTTTCTAATGATACTTTCTTCCCCTAGGTGGGGGAAGTGGTGGTGGTGGTGGTGGTGGAGGAGGAGGAGGAGGAGGAGGAGGAGGAGGAGGAGGAGGAGGAAGTGGAGGAGGAGGTGCTGGAAATGAAGGAACAGCTATAGGTCAACAGGCTCCTAACTGCGCAACAAGTGAGTAGATGGTTAACTGTGTATTTGCTTTTCCTCATTTCTGTCTTGGAATTAATGTATATATCTTTGTGTGTGTGTGTGTGTGTGTGTGTGTGTGTGTGTGTGTGTGTGTGTGTGTGTGTGTGTGTGTGTGTGTGTGTGTGTATTTATCTGTTATCCTATCTGTGTCAGAATTTATCAGCTAATCCCTCTTCCTATATCTATATCTATCTCTCTGTCTGTCTGTCTGTCAATCCATCTATCCATCTACTTGTCATTTTTTCATGTATTAATCTGCCTATGGGGGTAGGGGGGTTTCCAGAATACTCCCCCAGTATCCCTGCTTGTCGTATGAGGTGACTAAAAGGGTTGGTGGTGGGTTAGTGCCTCACCCCGTAAAAAAAACTAACTAAACAAGCGAACAAAGCGCCTCAGACCAGGACGGACCATACGTTGACGACCAAGGAAGAGACAAAGGACATTCTAAGGGTGGGGACATGGAATGTGAGAGGAGTGAATGATGAAGTGAGAGAGAGAGAGAGAGAGAGAGAGAGAGAGAGAGAGAGAGAGAGAGAGAGAGAGAGAGAGAGAGAGAGAGAGAGAGATTGTTCAGGTGCTTGAGGATGCAAGAGTGGATATATGTGGATTGACTGAAACTAAATGAAAAGGTGAAAGGGTGAGAGAATGGGAATATGGTTTAGGAATATGTGCGGGAGTTAATGAGAATGAGAGGGCAAGAGAGGGAGTATGTCTGATGATAAGCAAGAGGTGGAAGGAGAATATAAGAAAGTATGGAACAGTGGGTGCAAGGAATGTATGGGTGAGGATGAAAGTCGGTATACAAGCGTGGGCGATTGTATGTGTGTATGCGCCGACAGAGGACCGAGTGGCAAGAGTGAAAGATGAGTTTTGTGCGAGTGTAGAAGCATGTATGGACAAGTCTGAGAGGAGCGAGAGAGTGTTTTTGATTGGAGACATGAATGGCAAAGTTGGGAGTGTACGAGTGGATGGAGTGGTTGGTCAGTGGGGTGTGCCAGCTGAAGTAGATGGAAATGGTAGTGCTTTGGTGGACATCTGTGCTGCTAAGGCGTTAGCAATAGCCTACACCTTCTTTCGGCATGAGATGATCCACAGGTATATTCGTACATGGAGAGTCATGAGGAGGATGGATAGTGAACTTGTCGAACGAAAGGCCATGATAGATAACGTGTGTGTGGATGAGCGAATAAGACAAGTGTTGGATGCAAGAGTGTGGGGAGGGTGGGGGAATGGAATCGCGGACCATCATTTTGTGACGGACAAGGTAAAGCTGCAAAGAAAATGGGTGAAGAGACGAAGGGGAAGACAGGAGGAAACAGCTCCTGTGAAAAAAGTGGAGAAGTTGCAAGAGAGTGAGAAAATGGCAGTGTACAAGAGCACAGTGTTAGAAAGATTGGGAAGGTATGAGTTAGAGCAGATGGAAAGGGTTGAAGAAGTATGCAAGATATTCATGGAAGAGATAGGAGCAGAGTGTGAAGTGGTGTGTGGAGTGCGGAGGAGATGCAGGGGTGTGCAAAGGACAGCATGGTGGAATGATGAGATGAAACGAGCTGTGGAACAAAAAAAGAAGGCATATAGTGAGTGGCTAGCAAATAGAGGTAGGGGAGAAGATGGTAGAGAGATGAGAGAGGTATATGTGAGCAGGAGAAGGGAGGTGAAGAGATTGGTGAAGGAGAGTAAGAAGAGAGTGGATGAAGAGTTTGGGAGGAATCTGAATGTGAAATTGAGGGAGAGTAAGAAATTGTTTTGGAAGGAGGTAAAGAAAGTAAGACAGTGTGAAAGGGGAGATAGTAGGGAAGTGAAAGATGAGAATAATAGATTGTTGGTGGAGAAGAGAGAGAAACTGAGGAGATGGAAGGAGCACTTTGAGGATTTTGTTGAATGTAGAGAGTGAGAGCAGTGCGAGTATAAGTGGTTGGGGAATGGCTGGGAAAAGAAGAGATGAGTTGGGGAATGGCTGGGAAAAGAAGAGATGAGTGGAGGGAGAAAGACATCAGTAGGGCGGAAGTAGTTGAGGCAATAAAGATCAAGATGGGAAAGGCACCAGGAATTGATGGAGTGTGTGGTGAAATGCTGAAGTATGGGGGTGAGATTGTAGTGGAGTGGATATGGAAGTTGTGTAGATTGACTTGGGAAGAGGGAAGGATTCCAGAGAACTGGAAATCAGGTATAATTGTTCCTTTATACAGAGGAAAAAAGGAGAGAGAAGTGTGTGGAAATCATAGGGGTATTTGCCTTCTTATTGTGACTGGAAAAATATATGGTAGAATACCCACTGATAGGGTTAGGCATGCAAGAGAGGAGCTAGTTGGAGAAGAACAAGGGGGATTTAGGAAGGGAAAAGGGTGTGTAGATCATATATTTGTTCTAAGATGTTTAGTGGGGAAGTAACTAGAGAAGGGAAAGAAAGTGTATGCTGCCTTCATGGACTTGGAGAAAGCATATGACAGAGTAGATAGGCAAGGTATGTGGAAGGTATTAAGAATACATGAAGTGGATAGGAAATTGTTGTGTGCTGTGAAGAGTATGTACGAGGAAGCTAGGGCTACGGTGTGAGTGGATGGTAAGCTGAGTGAGTTGTTTGATCTAAATGTGGGACTGAAACAGGGATGTGTGCAGTCTCCAAGGCTGATTAATATATTCATGGATGGGGTTGTAAAGGAGGTGCTAGGTAGGGCAGTGGATGTCAGGGTGGCTCTAATGAATGAGGGTGAGGTGTGGAAGATTCCGGTGTTGATGTTTGCTGATGATACAGTATTGTTGAGTGAAGATGAATGGGAGTTGCAAGGTTTGGTGAATGAATTTGGAACAGTGTGTAAGAAGAGGAATCTGAAAGTTAATGTAAACAAGAGTAAAGTTGTGGTGTTTGAGAGGAATGAAGTTACAGAATGCACAGTGAGGTTGGTTGGTGAGGATATGGAGAATGCGAGTGCATTCAAGTACTTGGATAGTGTGATGAGTAAGGATGGAAGTTTTGGGGACGAAGTGCTTGAAAGGGTTCAGCAGGGAAGGAAGGTTGTTGGTTCACTGAAAGCAGTGATGAGAAACAGGGAGGTGAGTATGGAAGTTAAGAAGTCACTGCATGGTATTATTGTGATCTCTACCCTGACGTATGGAAACGAGGCATGGACCTTGCTGGAGGGGAACAAGTCAAGAGTGAGAGCAGTGGAAATGAGTTACTTGAGAGGAGCATGTGGAGTGACACGGAGGGACAAGATGACGAATGAAGAAGTGAAAGAACGTTGTGGGGTGGATGTGGATGTGGTTGAGAAGATTAGGAGAAATACACTGATGTGGTTTGGACATGTGGAGAGAATGGACAATGAAAGACTGACTAAGAGGGTGTATGTAGGTGAAGTGGAGGGAGGGAGAGGGAGGGAGAGACCGAGGATGAGGTGGAGGGATGGAGGCGAGAGATGTATGAGGGAGAGGGGGAAGTCAACTGGGGGGACGGCAGTCAAATGGTGGGTGACAGAGCGACTTGGAGGCGTTTTGTCTGCGGCCACCCTTTGCGGGATTAGGGCGTCGGGCTATAGATACAGAGATAGATAGATTAATGTGTCTCATGAAATTTATCAATAAATCACTTTATTTCTATTTTTAGTGCATTCATCGATAAGGCAGTCTATCTGTGTCTGTCTAACTGTGAGGAACTTTGTCTTTCCATCTCTGAAGCACTCAATTAATATCTCCTACAAAAATCTGGTTAAATCTGTCTGTCTAACTATCTACATACCAGCCTACTCTCAAATCTTACCCTAACTCAGTGGTTCTTAACTCCTTGGTCGCCAAAGCCACATCAAGCTGGTCGGCAGTGATGGCAAGGGACTCTCTCAACTCTCCTTTGCCGCTGATAAAAAGAAAACGCATTGAGGGGTGTGTGGTGCAGCCTGACCGCTTTTTATTAGATATTACTGGTGTCACTGGTGGATTTACCTCCCCCTGGATGGATTCTTCTCCAGAGGGAGGTAACTGTATGTAAAAACTGAAAACACTTGTCACTGACATGGCTCCTACGAAAGCCATCGTTTGGCTGCCAAGCTGAGTTGTAAATAAACCATGGGTAGGACTGAGTAATTAAGACAAGGTGATGTGTGTGTGTGTGTGTGTGTGTGTGTGTGTGTGTGTGTGCAGAAATAAATGACAGATGTTATGGGTGGAAAAAATTGCCTCATATCCAGGTTGTGGGCCAGAACCTAAAGGCATTAAGAACCTCCGTCATAACCCACCTGCCGTCCTTCACGCCACCCCAAGCCACCCTCTGGTCATTATACTTCTCCATTTCACCCTGATTCAGTCGTAGTCCTGTGTTACATCCCGGTTACCCTCTTACGTGTGTACTCTTCCACTATATCCTGCTTCATATTCCATTCTTTGTTTTCTATCTATTTTCTATCCCAAGCCACCCTCCTACATGTATATTCCCAAATTACGCTATTTCACATTCAGTCCTGCATGTCATTCCAACACAGTTTCCAGTATGCACCCCTCAACCAGGCTATACTCCTTCATTCCATTTTTTCCCGCCTTTACCATATACTGTATTCTCTACTCTTCCTTTACACTCCTGCATTCCATCACAATTTTTAATCCCTTCAACCCGACGATGTCATTCTTAATTAATTCTTCTTGCTGCCAGAAGATTTTTCTCAGCCTAGAGGAAACTTCAAGCTGGAGGGGTTAGATACAGCTCTCTTCCTCATAACCAGGCGGCTCTCCTCTTACAGCTAACAAAATCGTCTGATGGGGTGTGTGTATGTGTGTGTGTGTGTGTGTGTGTGTGTGTGTGTGTGTGTGTGTGTGTGTGTGTGTGTGTGTGTGTGTGTGTGTGTGTGTGTGTGTGTGTGTGATTGGGTTTCCTGTTCTACTCCTCAGTGACAGTCCTTCATTCCATCTCAAATCACCCTCTTACATATTCATGGTCTTCCGCCTCAACTCTTCATTCCATTCCAAACAGCCATCAACAACACGCTATAGTCCTCTTCTGAAATCAACCATCCACACCTTCCTCTACAACCTAGCATTCCATCCCAGACAACTTTGTACCATACATTTCATTCCGTTCCACTTTTGATTTTTTTAAAACATAAACTGTATGATTTTCAAAGCACCCTTAATGGCATAATCTTTCATCATACTCCTTCACTCCATCCCATTCCGTCTTCCATCATATATTCCCAAACTACAGTCTTTCCTTACTTCATAGGCCATCCTCCTATGTCTACTCTTACCGTACACCTTATACTTACTTAACACCAGTTCTTAATCCATCTCCAGTCACCCTTCATCACACAGTCTTCCACTAAAGCCCTTCGTTCCATTCCGGACATCTTTCTGTAATAATTCAGTAACCATTTCAGTTTCGTGACGTCCTCTTTATCTTATTTCAGCTACCGTCTGATGATTTTTACAGAGATTAGGGAAGACTTTTCAGTATGGCGGAGTTAGAGAGTGCAACCTTCATTAACCTGTTCACTGCCAGGGGTGCCGCCAGAACTGAAAAAAATCGTCTCGAGGTAGCTGGAATAAATATAAAATACGTCGTCGGATTTTTGGGGTTAACTCTGCTCAGTTCAGTTTTACCTGACCCAACACTGCCATGTAATGTATGGATCCTGAATTCTGAGCTGTACAAGAAATTAATTTACAATATGGTGCTAGTTATGGAGAAGTGCTATGGAATGGATGTATAGCTATAACACTGTTTATTCTGCAGTTAAACTTCGGGAAATAAGCAGCGAAAGGAAGACAATCTCTGGCAAGTTTAGGCGGACGAAACATACACGCTAACCTTCCATACTGGTTCCGTGCAGGGTGCGGTGCTGCCGCTGCGGGTGCGGGTGTAAACAGGATCGTGGGTGGGTCCGAGGCTGGTGTGGGGGAGTACCCGTGGATGGCCCTGGTGGAGGTGGATGACGGTCGTGCCATCAGGACCTGTGGCGGGTCCATCATCACAGCCACCACCGTACTCACCGCCGCGCACTGCCTTCAGTTCAAGAAGTTAGTTCACACCCACAACCAATCGTATGTTGTACAGTGTAAATGAGTACGTTCCATTTTTATTACATTCAGCCGCAATAAAAATGCCTGAATATGATACACACATACATAAATACTCGTATACTATCATAACTTTTTTCTACAAACAAACCTGTCAACCATCGCATCCGGGCTAGTTTAAGCTCACTACCCTCCCCGAATGGCAATAGGTCTGAGAGTGTGTGGATCTGAAAAGAAGGAAAACCTTTATGAAATATATACAGTACATATATATATATATATATATATATATATATATATATATATATATATATATATATATATATATATACACACACACACATTATGAAAAGTCTCCTACACTACCCACTGTTTGAACCTTATGATTGTGTGCTTAAACCTGAAATCCCGAAGTCGGATGCCGGCCCCTTGTTTTTTATGACAATTCTTGAAACACGTGATGATGATGGATATTATGTGGCCTTCCTGTATGAATGCTGACTGCGTTCAGTAGTATGGGATGCAGGCTGACAGTACCTAATAACCACAGGCGTTACATTAATGGCCATCAGTAATTGTGAATTTGCACTCCACTTTGCGGTTTAAGCATACTGCCTTTAGTCTGCCATGTGACAAACCAAACACCTCCCAATCATGCCATGTTCATGAGGATTCTGTTGGGGAGGTTAAGAGGTATTTTATTGCTTAAAGTGTGTGGAGTTAAGAGGCCTGTTTCGTCACATAATGGACCACAGAATGGCGGAGCCTGTGGTCATATCCTGGCAGGTATAACCATGATTTTATTATGTGTAATTCCTGCCTGGTATACAGTACATCAGCCTCAAGTATAAAGTATATATTATCTCCACCCCTAGTGAGGGTCCCGAAGATATAAGTATCTGCACATGAAGACACAGGGATCGATATGCCTAGTCAAGCTCGAGCAGTTTAACATGACCTCAATAAGAACATGTCAGGCGATAACTCTCTTCTTTCTCCCTCCTCCCCCCTCCGTGCAGCATGGAGTTGACTGTGACGGTGGGTGAACACAACCTGGAGTCGGAGAGTGACGGGCCGGCACAGAGGATTCCCGTCACATCCTACACTGTCCACCCCGACTACAACCGCAACACGCAGGTACAGCCACAGACAGAGTTCACCTACTGGTTTACTAAGTTTGCTTCACACTTAGTGCCCGCCACTTTACTCCTTCATACACACACACACATACAGAAATACATACGTACAGACAAACGTACGTATTTACATACATACCTGTACGTACTTGACATTAAGGGACAAATGGACAAATAATCGCCTACTGCATGCTCCACTGTGTAGAGTCACACACAGGGCATGTTCCTCACGTTCCTCCTTATCCCATCATGTCACAGAGAATCATCACTGAACAGAGAAATAAACGAAACTTATCTGAGCCTAACAATACTCACCAGCCAACAAAAGTGAGGAATAGCGAACGTTTGTCTCTGACTGTAATCTTTTGAGAAACTGGCTGCACTATCCCTTAAATGCTTACAGTAATTTTGAAATTCACTATATTTGCCTTTTCAATGAACTCTATTTCATCATCATCCTCGTACTGTGGTGAATACTATATACGGGTTCGGTAGGATTCTGACGCAGAATAATGGAAAAACATGAACGTCGACTTAGCATCCGCGTCATAATCATCATCATCATCATCGATCCTAATTATATTCCCACTAATATGAATAGGATGGACAGGAACCAGAATAAGATAACACAACACACAGATGTACGTAAAACATCAGTACATAAATTCCCAGCGTTAGTGTTGGTGAGGGTAGGATACAGCAACAGGAAAATTACGAAAATTATGATTAGAAACATGATCATTATAAATCTAGTCCAAGTTATAAATGGTGTAAGTAGGATCCAGACACAGAATAAAGCAATATAAAATTAGAGTAAGCATCAGAATAATTATCGTGCCAACCATATACACACCGGCCTCTTTTATGGGGTGAGGGGGGTAGGATCGAGGAATTAAAAAAAAAAAAAAAAAAAAAAAACAGGGAAAACACAGTAACAGGAGAAACATCGCCAAAGTGCCCTGGGAACAAGAGGTCAGAAACAGATGAAAGAAAATTACAGATGCAGAAGTGTCATAAGCATTACCCAGGGAATCAAGGTGGCTTGGCTTCAGAAACAAGAAAATTACACACACACACACACACACACACACACACACACACACACACACACACACACACACACACACACACACACACACACACACAGTCAATAGGGGAACCATCATCAGTGTTGCCAGTGTAAATGGGCCACACGTCCATACACTCGTCATTCACACCTACAACATCTTCACGTAATATCAGCCTTAATTACTACTGAATGTTTACGTCTTCCTTCCTGCGCTGTAATCTCTCCTTCAACTTTCTTTGGCACATATGAGTTAGTCATGGCATTTTCATTATTCTTGATATACAAGTACCATACGTCATCACACTGAAGGGATTAAAGGGTAATACAGATCAGCCCGTAAAATGCACTCCATTAGCATCTCACGTGTTCTGGGGACGGCTTAGTCTGCTGATGTGGGCGTGAGTGTGACAGTAGGTGTGGGAAATGAATAAATTATGTAGAACAGATAGTGATAATGTTGGTTGAGCCGTCCCCACAAAGTACAAGAAATTTCCCGACGGAGTGTAAGAGTAGCGTTATATATGGACCACCCTGTATAATTCACATGTTCTTTCGCCCCCCGCCGCCAGGAGAACGACGTAGCGGTGCTGAGGCTGAGCACTGCGCTGAAGTGGAGCGACCGTGTTGGCCCCGTGTGTCTGGCTCCCCCGCAGGACTACACACAGCAGCTGGCCGTGGTGGCAGGATGGGGCACCTTGTCCTACCGTGAGTGTGTGTGTGTGAGAGAGAGAGAGAGAGAGAGAGAGAGAGAGAGAGAGAGAGAGAGAAAGAGAGAGAGAGGCTGCATTATCATTCTCCAATATTAATCAACCCCAATTTAATTAGTTCACACCTCCTCCAGTCGAGTCTTAATTCAGCCAGCTCAATCCCACTTTCATCCAACGAAGCCTGACTTTCGCTAATCTAACCAAGTCTAACCTAATCAAGCAAGACTAAACCAGAACCACCTGAATCTTAACAAACTAAGACAAATTTTGCCTGCACTAACCAAACCTACTCCAGTCTACCGTAGCTTAACTAAACAAACCTATCTATTGAATCTAACTAAATAGTCTACCCTAATTTAATCAAACTAAATCAAGCCTGTTCAGATCTAACCCAGCCAAACTAACACCAGTCTAATAAACCAAATCTAGTCTAATCTATGCAAGATTAAACAAAGCAAATTCATCCTAACCAAACCTACCCTAATCAAACCAACCCAAACTTACCCTAATCAAACCTTAACAAACTTAACTCATTCTAACTAACTCAAACTTACCCTGATCTACCAGAATTATACCTATCATAATCTAACCAACCTCAATTTACCCTAATCTAACCAAACCAAGCCTACTCTAGCCAAGCAAAAATAAAACAAACGTACCCAAAACTGATTCAACAAAACACACTCATGTAACCCGCCCAAACCAATGCTACCTTTATTTAAGCAAACCAAACCAAATCAACCGTTAACTTAACCAAATTCAAATTAACCAAACGTAGCCGAATCTAATCAAGCTCACCCTACTTTGCCACCAGAGGGCCAGCAATCGGAGACGCTGCAGGAGGTGGGGGTGAACGTAGTCAGCAACCAGAAGTGTGCCCAGGACTACAGCAAAGATGGCATCGATATCCAGGATTCTATGGTGAGGAGGGAACTATGTATTTCTCTCTCTCTCTCTCTCTCTTTGTTTTACAGCTTTGGTATAAGTCCCTTCACTCCGATGACGCCCTTTTAAAAGTTTATTTTTGCTCTTATCAGATGATGTTATTCAGTGCAAAAGAGTCCCCTGTTTTTGTTGCTGACCGCCCAAACCGACTGACCACATATAAGCAACTGTTGCTGTAGGGTCGACCTACAGGTACATACAGTACAGTGCGTACAGTGTGTTGGCATCCGACGCCCTCTTGTGGTAGACAGCGCCTCAGGGTCGGACCAGGATCTTTCCCACGGCAGCCCCTTAACAAAGAATATTAACGAAGGCTTCACCAGTCCCCTCCATATTCATGAAACATATTGAGAGGTAATAAAAAAAAAAAAACTTGGATACAACAAGTGTAAAATATACATACTGTACGTCACTGGATCGAGAAGGTAATGTACTCCATGACAGGTCAGAAGTTCTCTACCTAAACTATATATGCTCTCTCTCTCTCTCTCTCCTGTATATATATATATATATATATATATATATATAACTGTCAGTGGCAAGAATTAGTATAAAAAGACGCCATGGTATGACTGGGTTAATCACTTCAGTACAATAACCTCCATTTATGCTGTTTTTGCTGTCTCCATAACATTATATTCAGCTCAGGGGAGACTTCCAGCTGGAGGGGTTAGTTACAGCCTTCATTCACCCCTTCAGTGCGAGCTGTCTTTCCCAGTTCTGAAAACGTTAATATTTGCATGTTTTATATGCGATCTGCGTCGATATCATGAAGATGCTACTTACATAAAAGATTAATAGGCTGTAATAAGTAAAAAAAATTCTAAAGAAAGGTGGTAGAAGGACCCAGATTGACGGGAATACGTCCATTGGTGTGCCTCTCCTCCCAAACACTCCCTCACTAGGCCCTTCACTCTCTTCCAGCCGACAGGCACACTCACTATCATCTCTCTCTCTCTCTCTCTCTCTCCCTCTCACACACACACACACACACACACACACACACACACACACACACACACACACACACACACACACACACTCACCTGTCTGTCAGGTGTTCGGAGTCAACAAAGGTAGGCCTACAGGTGTAGGAGGGATACACAGCTGCACGGACATAACGCGCCTTACTAGGTGATCTGACCCTGGCCGATCAGTATCTGTTGGGTGGAGCAAAATATATCATGACCTTGCATTTCATGTCTATCTATAACCAAACACATTAATTCTGGAGGGGATTTCATCGTCAAAAGGAGTCAATGTTAATGAAAAATAGTCCGTAATAATACTAGCTTTCCGGTCACTAGAAGGGAGACAGTATAATGTGGTAGGTACAATCAAGGACAAAAGTTCTACAACTGCCTTGCATCTGCTTCATCTTTAGCGGATATCCGTTACTTTCCTTCCTGACGCATATCAAAGAACATCATCTACGAGCTAGTAACATACCAGGCCTCTCTCAGCATAGGAATATTATCCAGCAGAGGGAAGTGAGAAGGAGAGGAGGACACTGAAATATTAGGTGAATATTTCTACCCGAGTGTAGGTACCGAGTGAAAAGGTAACCGGTGTACTTGTGTACAGGTGTGCGCCGCGTCGCCAGGTAAGGACGCGTGTCAGGGAGATTCTGGCGGCCCTCTGGTGCTGCTGCAGGGAGGCATCTGGTACCAGGTTAGTTACTCCACTCAGTTCGTTTTTATTATTATTATTATTGTTATTATTATTATTATTTTTATTATTATTATTATTATCATCTTTATTATTATTAGTGGCAGTAGTAGTAGTGGCACTGACACCTTGCTATACTCAGTGACCATGTTTTTATTTTTAACAGCTTAATTTTTCAATAATTGTGTCCGACATACTTGATAAGTAAGTTAGACTTTGACATCATTACCTCTGATGATTCAATTCCACTGCTTCTAAAAAAAAAAAAAAAAATAGCCATCGAAATTAACCAAGTGCAAGCAGCGATTTCTTCATAATAATTTAACGACATCCTGATTGCTAGCCAGTAAAAAAAAAAAAAAAAAAGTCGCATCGCTTTGCCACTCACTTATGAAAAGTTAGCGGAGATGAAGTTGACATTAACTTTTTTTTTTTTTTTTTTTTTTCCTCCACACGTCAACAGCTGGGCGTGGTGAGCTACGGCATTGGGTGTGCTCAGGCTAACTACCCCGGCGTGTACACTCGGGTGCCGTCCTTCCTGCCCTGGATCCTCAATAACGTCGCTGGTGGCTGCTAGTACGAGCTGGCAAAGGCAATGAAAAGGCTGGAGATAACTGGACGACTTTGTTCTGAAACTTCCTCCTCCTCTACCTCCTTCTCCTCCTACTTCCCTTTTTCTTCATTTTTCCCTTTATTTTCTCAGCTCTTCATCCATCCTTCCTCTTCTGTATCGATCCTTCTCTTCTTTTCTTCAGTCTTCCTGTCCTTTATCGAGTTTTCTCTCCTATTATCTTTGTCTTCGTTTTTGCCTTTTTCCTTCGTCTTCATCATTCTTCTTCTTTTGTCTTCCTAGTCTTTCTTCTTCTTTCTTCTCTTCACATTTGGCTTCTTCCTTTATAGTTCTCCAGTCTCTTGTCTTCATTTCCGTTCTCTTTACCCTTTCTTTTTCTTTTTCTTTTTTTCTTTTTTGGCATGGGTTGGCGAGGGACTAAAAAAATATAAGAAAAAATCGAGGCCTTCAAGTCTTATCAATCTTCCTCCTCCTTCTTCTCCTTCGTGTAGGGTTTTAATTATTCTCTTCCTCTTCTTCTGTTACTTTTTCGTCGTCCTTCGTCCTTCACTAGTTCCATGCATTCCATCCTCGCTGTTTTCCTCTTGCTTCTTCTCCATCCTCTTGTTTTTCCCATCTTTTATTCTCGTTGTTTTCCCCTCGACCTCTGCTTTTTCTCCTCCTCCTCCTCCTCTTCTTCTTCTTCTTCTTCCACCCTCATTGTTTTCCTTCTTCCCATCCTCTTCTCCCTCTCTCAGGTGAAGGCTAACATGGTTAAAAAATGGAAAAAGTAAAGAGAATTGCAGTTTTCTGTCTATTCATCCTCTTCTTCATCGTTGACTTGGTACTCCTTCATGTTCCTTGTGCTTTCTTTTCATCTTTTTTCATTTTCTCTTTTTCTCATAACTGGTTGGCGAGGAAAACTAAGCGAATGAAGATGTTAATATTTTTTCTTTATTTTTCTTTATACTTTTACGCTTCTTTAACCTCCTATTATTTTGTCGTTTGTTCTTCTTCAGCTTTCCCCATTCCTTAATCCCTCAATACCTTCACTACCATCACCTATTTTAGTTAATTCTTGCTACCTGTAGGCGTTTTTAATCAACTTAAGGAGCATCTCGTACTGAAGGGGTTAATGAAGACAATGCCTAACCTCTCCAGGACAGAAAGTCTCCCCTAAGATGTATAAAATCATCTGGAGGTAGGAAGAATAAGAGAAAAATGATCATCACACTGAATTACTTAAAATGCAGGTAATAAATTGAGTTCCACGCTGTATTCGTTAACCCCATCAACACGATGACGTATTCTTCATTTTAAGTTACTGCCAAAAGATTTTATTTCACTTTAGGAGGGATGGCAGAGGCTAATGAAGACTAATTTTAACCCCACCCGTTCGAAAGCATTCCCTAAGATGAATAAAAATGTCGGGAGATGGCAAGGGTAAGGTGAAAAATACGTCATGATATTGAAAGGGGTTAATAATAATAATACCAGATAATTTATTTTTATATCCATGTTCATTATCACTCTAGTTACCTCATCATCACCTAGATATTGTAGCAACACACGAGTGATTTACGGGTGAAGAGTACGAGTATGTGTCTATTTACGTACTTTAATTATAAGCAATTATATTTATGAGTTGCATTTATCATGGTTGTATGTTTTACCCTTCCTTCGTCACCCTAACCCCTGCGCAGCTAATAACTATTCAGTTAAATGCATTCGGGGACCGCATGCTAAGCACCCTTCAAAATATGTTGTTAGCTAACGAACAAGCTACCTACAAACTAAGTTTGAAGAAAAGATATTTTGGCAACACACACACACACACACACACACACACACACACACACACACACACACACACACGCGCACACAAAAAAAAAAAAAAAAAAAAAGAAGGCGATAAGAAAGCCGCCTGACGGTAATAGGTATCCAAAATATCCACCTAATCACCAGTCTAAGCTTAGGATGGTGGAGATAGTTTTAATACTTCCGACTGTTAATGTTTTTACCAGCTGAGCAATGCAGTCTGGTGGTTACCATTGACAGATAAAATGCCCAAATGCACTTACAAACCACTCAGCCTACTGCACTATCAACCAGTGTTAATCACAAACCCACCTCCACTGGACCAAGTACAAAAGTAATGTCCTCAGTTTTTTCTCAGTTATAAAATCAGTGGTATTTTGATCGTACACACAACTCTTCATGGCTTATGTCTGATGCAGAAGTTGCCTTTCTCAGTTGTTTTCCTTCAGCAATATAATGTCCTGCCTGCAACACAGACAAAATGCTAAACAGTTCTCCACTTCCAGGTCTTGCCTTCCCACCTCTATTCGCACGGTTTACAGATGCCATAGATTTTTCAAACTTCTCTTTATATATCTAGTAAGTTACGAAATTAGAAAATCCCCTTATAGCATGTTGGACGACTGTTATCCACAACGAAATTTCAGGGTAATTTTGTTTTATACCCGCGCCACTGATAATTTCCTTAGATCACCTATTTTCCCACCTCACTCATGTTGTTTGCTGATTTGTTTGTTACAGGTGTTTCGTTGGATACTTTGGATCCACCTCACGTTGGCTGTTTCACGGAAAATCCATTAACGCTGGTATAATTCTCACTAATCCCCCCCTCCCTCTTCTTCCAAAAGGGAACATTCTCACCGTTTTGATCATCAGTTCTCTTCCTGGGATTTTCGAATACTGTCTGTTTGCCTCCGTGATCTGATCTCATTGCATCGAAATCTCTTTTAGTACATAAATTATGACCTACCCTCGACAGCAACGCTAGCATTACTCCATCAATTATCCGGTGAATTCCAGATTACTTCCTGTAGGTAAATGATGACTTAGTCATTACAGTATTTCATAATATTCACTTATGCGTGTGGTTCTTTAGTTCCTCATTTCAATTCACTATCATGCTCAGTATATTAAGGTTAACTAGCTTCGACCATTAGCTATAAATTGTAACCATAGACTTAGTCATATCCTTTGAAAGTTTCGGTATGCATGGATCAACTCCCGTTATTCCGATGTGCTGTGTTTTCCACACCAAAATTTGCTGTGAGGAATGGGTGGGTCGCATTAAATCTCCTGTGAGGTTCTTCGTGAATGCGTTGCCAGGGACACAATGTCTAATGCCATAAAGGAAAGCGTTTGAGGGCAAACTGTGGTATTATCCATTACTGCACTCCACATTTTGCAGCGGTTGCTGTGAGCCATTGTTGTGGAGGGAGGTTGCGTAGCTTTTCTGTGCTAGTCATCAGTTTTTAAACACAGTTACGAAGGACAGAATATCTCGGACAACTAGCTTGTGAAAAATGTTTTATTTTTCCCGGTGATATATATATATATATATATATATATATATATATATATATATATATATATATATATACACACACAGAGGAGCCTCTGTGGTACAGTGGTAAAGTGTGCGTTTTCGTACACTGAAGAACGAAGGTTCACGCCCCGCCAGGGTAATAAACTTTGGGAGCATTCTTCAGGCCACGTACTGCATTGGCGGACACAAGGGGTGCTGTGGTTGAACCAGTGTCGCATACTATAAAGTATGCTTGCACCCAGTCGGCTTGCGCTGGCCGATGACATTTGGTTCACAGACTACACACACATCGAAAGCCACTCCAACAGTACAATTACAGTTACAAGCACTTCTCACCCTACATACAATCTCTACTAGACAGCCTAAGCCACTTGGTAGAGATACACTGGGACAAATTACTCATCCACACAAACACATTCATTGACATCTTAAACTCAAGAGAAGAAGGGACTGCTCCTCATCGCAGCACATCACATGAGGGTCAACTGTGTGGTGACATCTGCAATAGGGCCCGACAGCAGAGCTGGTTTACCCCTACCACATCATAATGGACCCATCCAATTCCCCACACCTAACCCGATCAGCTGATCAGACCAAATGCGGGAGAATAACCCCTCAGGGCGGCATCACCATTTATGCATTTGCACTTTCTCTCCATTCACCCCCATCATGCACAGCCACTCTTCCTTGCTCTACAGACATCCCTCTCAAATCTAACGCTCTCTTCACACTGTCCATCCATCCTATTCGTGGACTTCCTCTCAGTCTTACACCTCTCACATCAGATCCAGTTATCTATTTCACCAATCATTCTTCATCCATTCTCTCCATATGCCCAAACCACTGCAACACTCTGCTCAACTCGATCAGCCATCTCTCGCATACTTCGTAACTCCAGTTCTCCTTTTCACTTCGTCATTTCTCAATCGATCCGTACGTGTTATTCCACACATACGCCTCAGACATCTCATCTCCATTACATTCAATCTCTTCGTCTCTGCTACTCTCATATTCCATGTTTCAGCCTCATATTATGCAGTTGATACCACTACTCCCTCATACAGTCTTCTCTTTACATCCATTCTAAGCGAACGACATCTTAACACTTTTTTCACTCCTTCCAGCACCTTTCCTATTTCATTCACTCTAAACTTCACCTCTACATCTATTCTTCCATCCACAGCAACATGTGACCCCAAATACTCAAAACACTCTTCTTCCTCAAGCAACTCACCATTCAAAACTACATTCATCCTCCTCCCACATACCAACCTCGCACACTTCATCACTTTACTCTTATTCTCGTTCACTCTCACTTTCCTCCTTTCACACACCCTTCCAAACTCCTCTACCAACTGTCTCAGTCTCTCCTCCGAATCAGCCACCAATGCAGTATCATCTGCAAACAGCAGATGACTCAGATTCCGCTCTCTACCATCAGCATTCACCAGACTCAGACCTCAAATTAACACTTGCATTCACCTTCCTTACATCATCCATATAAATGTTAGACAAACAATGCAACATCACACATCCCTGCCGCAGCCCCACGCTCACAGGAAACCAATCACTCACAGTATTTCCCACTCTTACATACGCCGTACTATTTACATCAAAACTTTTCATTCCTAACAATCTACAACCTAGTCATCACAGTGCACAAAGCCTCCCTGTCAGTTCTACCACACACTTTCTCTAAATTCCTGAACGCCCAAAACACATCCTTACCTTTCGCTAAATACTTTTCACACACCTGTCTCACAGCAAGCACCTGATCCACGCATCCCCTCCCTCTCCTAAAACCACACTGCTGATCACCAATTACTCCCTCTGTACTCTCTCTAACTCTCTTAAGCAACACTCTACCATACACCTTACCCACAACACTCGATAGACTTACACTCCTAAAACTAGTAAATTCATACTTATCACCCTTACCTGTATAAAACAGAACCACACAAGCACTTGCCCAATCAATTGGCACCATACCGCTCAAAAGCATACATTCAGCAATCTTAATGACCACTCAACAATACTCGCTCCACCACGTTTCAAACATTCCACAGCACATCCATCAAATTCTGCAGCTTTCCCTGCTTCATCTCCTTTACTGCCTTCTGCACGTCCTCCATCGTGATAGAAAAATCACTCAACTCTCCCAACACATTTATTCATTGCTCCATTCCATCTGCCACAATCTCAGCCTCCCTTTCCTCCTCTGCATTTAACAACCTTTCAAAATACTCTGCCCATCTCTTCCTTACTGCGTCTATTTCAGTTAACATCCTTCCGTCCTCTGTTTTTATTTGCTCTTCCTTCCCAGACTCTCCCTTTTGCACCTTCTTCACCTCCTTCCAAAACATTTGTTTAGTCTGTTCTCAGTCAAACGCTTACCCTACCTCTCATCTGCTGCCACTTTAGCATCACGCACAGCTCTTCTCGCCCTATTCCTCTTTTCCTTATACCTCTCTTATGACACCTCATCCTTCCTCCATAGCCACACTTCATATGCACGTCTCTTCTCAGCTACAGCCATACTTACTTCCTCGCACTACCATTCACTTCCCCTATTTACACCACATCACACACCTCTTCAACATATCCCACCACAGCACTTTTAAACAATTGTAATTCCTTCTCCACACCGCCATTTTCTTGATCTTTCACTGTGTTCCACTCATCTTTTAGCTTCTCCTGATACTCCATCATTCTCTCTTTTGTCCAGCTTACTCACTTTCAAAACCTTCCTGCCACACCCAACTCTCCTAGCTCTCACCCACCACATACCTACTCTCAGCTTTCCCTCCACCAGGTGGTGGTCAGACATTCCTCCCCCGTCCCCTCTCAAAACTTTCACATCCAGCAATCTTCCTATTACATTCCTGAACACAACCACATAGTCCATCAACGCTCTATCAATAACCCTTCCACCCTCGTGACACCCATGTATACTTATATCTTTCTTCTCGAGCTTTTTCCAATCTCCATCTCTAGCTCAACACACATCCCCATCATCCTTTCCCCATTATCATTTCTTCCAGGCACACGATGCATACCAACGACATCTTCAACTGCTACATTTCCCATTCCAGCATTCAGATCTCCAATCATTACCTCATTCACATTTGCTCCAAAACTCTGCAGACACTCATCAATATCATTCCAGATAGACTTCCTCTCTTCTTCAACCATTTTTGTACCAGGCCCATATGCACTCACAAATGCCCACAACTCACAGCCAAATTTCGCTTCGCCCATATTAGTCTTGATGACACCTCCTTTCATTCAGTCACACACTGTTGCACTTCCACCCTCACTAACAAGACCACTCCTTCTCTCGCTTTTCCAAGCATCCTTCCATTCACACTTCCAAACATAGATTCACCTTTCTCTTTCCTCTTTGTTTCACTCAAAGCTAACACATCCAACTTTCTTCTCACAAACATTCTTCCAATCTCCTCCCTTTTAGCCTCAATCGTATTACATCCACGCACATTCATAGACCCAATCTTCAGGGTACGGGGATAACTCAATCTCCCTTCCCTTTCTATGCCATGTCTCACTGTAGGAGCTAAAAATACAGAGAAGGGGGTCCCTACTCACTTCACCCCGTTCCATTTAGTCGCTTTTATGACACGTTGGGAATAAAGTGGCAGAAGACTTCGTAACACAACCTGGTCGCAGAGTGGTAGCATCACCCTACAGTGCAGCCAGATTGTGTCTCCTCCACCACGTGATATATATATATATATATATATATATATATATATATATATATATATATATATATATAGATATATATCATCCGGACCTCCTTTCTCATCCTTGGGCAGGGTGAGAAGTAGCAATGACCAGACAGCCCAAATTTGCCCAATCCAATGGGCCACGCTTCCATTCACTTATCATTCAAGCCCCTGGAATCCTGGCTCTGTCGGATATGCCACAAACAATCACCAAGTTCTGTAGCTTCACATAAACGTATCCGACTGAGTCAATCCGGACGCTGCCGAGTTAAAAAAGGGTGCCAAATCCCTGATCATGCACTACTCCTCACAACATTCATCCAGCCAGCTCGATCTCTTGTCAGTTCCCTAGCCTCACCGACTTCCAAACCTCTCTTCCTCATCCACTCATCCACCATATCCCGCCACCTTCTCCTTGACCTACCTCGTCTCCTCCCTTCTTCAAATTCGCTCAGGTATACCTTTTTCACCGCTCTATTGTTATCCATTCTCTCCACATGACCATACCATCTCAGGATGCTTGCTTCGATTCTGGTGTCCACCGGCTTCCTCATTCCACATCTTTCACGAATCACATTATCTCGTATCCTCTCCACCCTCTGTACTCCACATACATTCCTCAGCAGTCCTATCTCCACTGCTCTTACTCTTGACTCTTCATTTTCATGCCACATCATAGTCTCACATCCATATGTTAAAGTTGGAACTAACACTCCTTCATGTAAGCCTCGCGTAGCCACAACACTCAAGCCTCTGTTTCTTATCAAGGCCTTCATTGCACCAGCTACCTTTCTTCCTTGTGTCAGTCTACTTTCAACTTCTTTTGCACATTTTCCTCTCTTTTCTATCACTGTACCCAGGTACTTGAACTCTCTCACCAATTCGTCTCTCTCCATTCACTGTGACATCGCACTGGGAGTCACCTTCTCTCTCAGTAACAATCATTTTACTCTCTTCTACATTTACTCTCAAGGTTCGACGCTCACAGACATCAGCTAAACTCTGCACCTGCCTACCAAGTTCTTGTCCGGTACTTGCAAGCAATACTGCATCATCAGCATACAACAAATTTGAGATATTCCATCCATCACCATTCATTACCAACGCCATCCCTCTCTCCATTACTCGTGTTTTAATTTTCTCATCACCCCATCGATAAATATATTGAACAACCATGGGGACATCACACAACCTTGTCGCACGCCCACGCCGATCGTGAACCATTCACTTTGATGCCCATTAATCCTTACACATGCTTCACTACCATCATAAAAACTCTTGACGGCACCTAGCAGCTTACCATCTACACCGTACATGCGCAAAACTTTCCACAATCCCTCTCTGTCCACTTTGTCATATGCTTTTTCCAGATCCATGAATGCCATAAACACTTTATGGTCCTTCTCACAAACCTTCTCTGCTATCTGTCTCACTGCAAATATTTGATCCACACATCTTCTGCCACTCCTAAAGCCACCCTGTTCATCACTCACTAGGACTTCTGATATCTCTCTTACTTTCTGTATAATAATTCTTCCATATACCTTCCCTACCACACTCAATAAACTTATGCCACGATAATTCTTGCACTCACTTCGCTCACCTTTATTTTTATACAGGGGTACAATCCCAGCCTTTTTCTACTCTGCTGGTACAGTTTCACTCATCCATCCCTTCTTACATTTCTCCAACAAGCATTCCATTCCACTCTGTCCACTACACTTAAGCATCTCTGCATACACTTCATCAACCCCAGCTGCTTTCCCACTTTTCAGCCGCTGCACAGCACTCTTCACATGTTCGAGTATCACGTCTCCTGGTACTGCATTCCTTCTCTTTACACCCCCAAAACCAATCATGCTTACAGCCGCTCTGCTCTCTCTATTCCCATTCATCAGGCTTTCAGAATATTCTTTCCATCTGGTCTTTACTTTATCCCCATGGGTTAATAATCTACCACCTACATCCTTCCCACCATCATATTTCTTTCCGCTTTCACTTCTTCATTTCCGCATCCCTTTCCAGTATAACTTCTTATTTTCAGAGTAGATCACATTCATTTTTCTTCCTAGATCATCATTTACCTCCTTCTTCTTCTTCTTTACTAGCCTCTTTACGTGCTTCCTGGTCTCAATATATTCAGTTCTGTTCTCAACTGAACCTGTCTTGTAACCACTTTAGCCACTTTTTCCTCTTTTCCTCCACCGCTCTCTTAACCTCCTCATCCCACAATGCTGTACCTTTCTTCTTTGTTGTTACTCTTGCCACACCACATACTGCTTTAGCATTCCTAACTAAACAATCCCTATATGCATTCACAGGTTGTCCAGATCCATTTCATTCCAATTCACTGATTCTAACTCGTCCTCTACTTTGGTCCTGTAATCATCTGCCATTTCTTTGATCCTCAGCTTCTCAACTTTAGGTTTTTCTCCCTGACTGCTCCTCTCTCTCCTGATCCACCTCACTCCTCTCAGCTTGATCTTGCATATCACAATCATACTATCTGACAGACCTCCACATGGTCCTCTTACGGCCCTCGTATCAGCAACCATTCCCATCATCGACCTCTCTACGAGCACGTAATCAATCAGACTTCTTTCAGCACGAACCCCGTTCCCTCTGTACCACACACACACACACACACACACACACACATACACACACACACACACACACACACACACACACACACACACACACATATATATATATATATATATATATATATATATATATTAATACGAGGAAGAAGGAACCAATGGCTAAGAGCCCGCATAACGCCTCCTTCCAAGAAAAAAACAAAAACAGTACAAAAGAGAGCCATATTCATCCGTTCATTTCGAGATGCCTGGACACACTGCGTTTGAAAGACTGAAGGTCATAGAAAGTAGGAAATACAGACAGAGGGAGACAGTTCTAGAGCTGACCTGTTGCATAAATGAAGGACTGGGAGTAACGGTTAACTCTTGGATTAGAGAGCTGGACAGAAAAGGGATGAGAGATTGTTGCTAGATGGGTGCATAGCACCCGTCAAAGAGGTGGAGAGATGCAAGCAAAAGGATGAGAGTTTGTTGCCAGACGGTGCAATGCAACCGTCGTTGAGGTGGAGGGATGCAAGCAGACAGTTCAGAGGAGCAGTGACCATGGAAGTAATGATAGAAAAGAGATAAAGATGCAACAGTGTGGTGAAGAAACAGAGGTTGAAGGGAGCCAGTAAGAGGATGAGAGTTAATGAGATGAGAAGCCTTTGACTCCACCCTATTGAGAAGAGCTGTATGTGAGGAGCCTCCTCACACATGAGAGTTGTACTCTACACAGGGGCGAATAAAACCTGTGTATAAGTCAACAACGGTGCAGGGGTAAAAAAGGTACAGAATCGGCTTAGCACACCTAATCTCTTGGTACAGATTTGACAAGAGATGTAATATGAAACCCCAATCATGTTCAAGGATGATGGAGGATTGAGCTGGATATTACTAAACATTAGAGGGTACTCCTGTGGAAGATTTTGTCGGGTTGATAGGTGTAAAAACTGAGTCTTTGATGATTTCCAAACAACATGATTATTTTTACCCAAGTCAGAGATACGAGCCAAGTCAGACATTAGGTGTGCCATAGCCTCATCCCTTGTTTGCTGAAGTAACTGTTGAGATGGACGTTGCGGGAACCGAATGGAAAGGTGAAGGGTGGAATCATCAGCATATGAGTGGATAGGGTTAGATGTACAGCTTAGAAGATCATTGATGAATAACAGGAAGAGAGTAGGTGATAGGACAGAGCCCTGAAGAACACCACTGTTGATAGATCTAGGAGAAGAATGATGGCCATTTACAACAGCAGCTATTGAACGTCCAGAAAGGAAACTATAGATGAAAGCACAGATAGAAGGATAGAAACTGTAAGAGGGTAGTTTGGAAATTAAAGATTTATGCTGGACTCGATTGAAAGCCTTTGAGATGTCAGGTGCAATGGCAAAGCTTTCGCCAAAGTCCCGAACAGAGGATGACCAGGAGTCCGAAAAGTAAGTGAGCAGGTCGCCAGTGGGGAGTCCCTGATGGAACCCATATATACTGACGATCAGAAAGAAGTTTGTGATAGGAAAGATGCTTTAAAATTATTCTGTTAAGAATAGACTCGAAAACTTTTGAGACACAGGATGTTAAAGCAATTGGACGATAGTAGAGGGTTTGGAATGGTCACCCTTCTTTGGGACTGGCTGAATGAGAGCAAACTTCCAGCAAGAAGGAAAGGTACAAGTTGTTAGACAAAGGCAAAAGAGTTTACCTAGGCAGGATGTTAGCACAGAAGCACAGTTCTTGAGGACAACAGGAGGGACTACATCAGGTTCATATGCCTTGTTAATACTGAGGCGAGTGATGGCAGAAAATTCATCAGCTGAAGAAATTTTAATGTCAGCCATGAGGATGTCTCAGGGGAGAAGTGATGGAGGAACAGCACCAGAATCGTCTAAAGTGGAATTGGAGGAGAAAGTCTGAGCGATAAGATCTGTTTTATCAGTAGAAGAAATAGCTACAGAGCCATCAGAGTAGAAAAGAGGAGGGAAGGATGATGAGGTAAAGTTGTTAGAAAAGTTTTTGGCAAGGTGCCAGAAGGAGCGGGAAGAATTCGAGTTGACGAGTTGAGAGCATTTAGTACGGATTAAATTATTTTTAACAGGACGAAGAACAGACTTAGCACGATTCAGGGCAGAAACAGAAAAGATGGGTTGGATCTAGTACCTTTTATAGGCCTTCTCCTCTTTGCAGACAGCATTAGAACAAGTGTGATTAAACCAAGGCTTTTTTGCATTAGTCAAAGGATATGAGAAAGAAATGTTGCTTCTATGCCCGAGAGAATAACCTCTGTAATGCGCAAAGCACACTCAGATGGCTCCCGGCCATGGAAGCAATAATCATTCCAGGGATAATCAAAGAAGTACTGCCTGAGGGCTTCCCAATCTGCAGCTCCAAAGCGAAACAGTCGACGTTTCTTTGGAGGGTCCACAGGCTGTACCGGAGCGATAGGAAAGGTTAAGGTAATAAGGTTGTGATCAGAGGAGCCCAACGGAGAGAAAAGATTAACAGTGTAAGCAGAAGGATTAGTTGTAAGGAAGAGGTCAAGTATGTTGGCGCTCTCTTCAAGGTGGTCAGGGATACGGGTAGGGTGCTGTACAAGCTGCTCTAGGTCATTAAGGACAAAAAAGCTGTAGGCTTGTTCACCAGGTGGATCCGTGAAAGGAGAGGAGAGTCAAAGATGGTGGTGAACATTGAAATCTCCTAGAACGAAGATTTCAGAGAAAGGAGAAATGGATAGAATGTGTTTCATCGTAGAAGTAAGATACAGCAGTCGAAGAATTTGTGATGGTCAGTATTAGGGGATAAGTAAACAGTGCAGATATATTTAGTTAGAGAATGACAGGAGAGCTGAAGCCAGAGGGTAGAAAATTCAGAAGAATCAAATCCAGCAACATGAGAGCAAGATGAGTCGTTGTGTGCATATACATAACAGCCACCTTTGGCCTTGAAATGAGTATAGAGAATGTAGGAGGATACAGAGAAGGGTTTGCTGTCAGTTGCCTCAGACAGCTGAGTTTCAATTAAAAACAGAAGGTAGGTTTATAGGAGGAAAGGTGGTGTTCAACAGAGAGAAAGTTAGAGGAAAGCCACGAATGTTGCAGAAATGAAGAAGTGAGTCAGACAGTGGTTCCAGGCAAGTCGAGGAGTTATCAACGGAAGAGGGGCGGATGGTGAGGTCATTTATGGTCCCCCCCCCTGGGGTCTCCGAGGCATGGTTTATGTTTGCCATTTTTCTTTTTAAATTTTGAAAAGGAAGTGTAGTGTGTACTGTGCCTGTAGCTTGGTGTTCAGTCTGTTGACAATTAGAGAAGCTTATATTGGTGAGTATGCTGGCCTACTCTCTGTGTTACTGAGACACTGAAAAAGTTCAGCAAAGGGAGATGGTCTGGAACTAGTCCCGAGGGCTGATGAAACAGGAGCTCCAGCTCTCCCTGTCATCAGCTTTCCATCCACCTTGGGAGTACTGCCCTGCTCGACTTGTGCTATAGTCTACTCTTTGTGTTTGAAATACAAGTTACAAATGCACAACCTCCTCTCCTGACGCATATCCTTAAGTCGCTTCCCATTATCATTTTCTCCTGGCACTCCATATTAACCCATTATGTCATCCTCAGGACAAGTGCCTACTCTTCCATTCATATCTTCCATTACGATCACTTTATAGCTCGTGGGCATTTCTCCCACTACTTCACCCAGCTCATCCCAAAACCTGTCTTTCTCTCTCTCATTCCTGTCCTAACACGGCGCATACGCTACAGTCACCACCACTTTCACCTTCTCAAACTTGAACTTGACATACATACACCTTGAGCTGACACATTTGTAGTCTCTCATTCCACTCTGCCTCACCTCATTCATCAACAGAGCAATACCTTCCTTGCATCTCCCTCGCCCATTCATGCCCGATCTTACACATTTCACACCCTCCCATTCCTCCTTGTCACACCCTTTCATCTTCGTTTCACACAATGCCATCACGACACCTCGCATTCTTGAACACATTCACCACTTCCACCCTCTTGCTCTCTTCATTCACACCTCTCACATTCCACATGGCCATGCGTGTCTGCCCATTTGGTTGGGGCCCTGGGCAGGTATTGGGCCCTCCGAGGCTCTCTGAAACGACTGCCATGATTAAATGATTTGAATCTGGGGAACATTTAACCCTGCCAGAAACCCCGGTTATATGGTTACCACCCAGTGTTGTAAATGGTTTCCTGGGTTCAGGAAACCATTTGGCTTGTCACTCAGTGTAGAGATCATATAGCATCTGTACATTGAATGAGTGGATGATGGGTGCCCCCATCCACCACAATATATATATATATATATATATATATATATATATATATATATATATATATATATATATATATATATATATATATATATATATATATATATATACAGTATATATATATATATATATATATATATATATATATATATATATATATATATATATATATATATATATATTACCAGACGCCTTAATCCCGTAAGGGGTGGCCACAAACAAATCGCCTCCATGTCGCTCTGTCCCCCGCCATTTCACTGCCCTGCTTCCATCTCACACCTCCTCTCTCATATACCTCTCCACTCCATCCCTCCATCTCATCCTCGGCCTCCCCCTCCCTCTCCCTCCTTCCACCTCACTCACATACACTCTCCTCATCAGTCCCTCACTCTCCATCTTCTCCACATGGCCAAACCACCTTAATGTGTTTCTCCTAACGCTTCCTATCACATCTACATCCACACCACACCGTTCCTTCACTTCCTCATTTGTCAGCCTGTCTCTCCATGTGAGTCTACATGCTTCTCTCAAATAACTCATTTTCACTGCTCTCGCTCTTGACTTCTGTCCCTCCAACAACGTCAAACCCTCACTTCCATACGTTAGAGTTGTTATAACAATACTGTCGTGTAGCAGCTTTTTCACTTCCATGCTCACTTCCCTGTTTCTTATCACTGCTTTCAAGGAGCCAGCAACCTTTCTTCCCTGCTGCACCCTTTTAAGCACTTCACCCTCTAAACTTCCATCTTTACTCAACACACTACCCAAGTACTTAAATGCACTCACATTCTCCATTTATTGATTTATCCAAAGCTTTTGATTCTTTGAACCATCATATATTGATTGACAAATTAAAACATGTTGGGATTAGAGGTGTACCACTGCAGCTATTTAAGAACTACAGCAGTAATAAGTCGCAAGCAGTCTATTGTAATTCTAAGTATTCTCTTTTTAAATCTATATCTAAAGAAGTACCTCAGGGATAAATTTTGGGCCCTATTTTGTTCCTTATCAATATCAATGATATAACTTGTGCTAGCTCCAGTTTCAGATTTGTTATATATGCTGATGACACCAATCTTCTATTAGCAGATAAGAATATTACCTCTTTACACACTAATTTGAGCAGAGAGTTAAATTCAATTGTTAAGTGGGTTAAATGTAACAAACTACAGTTAAATGTGACCAAAACTAATTATATTTTCTTTCAAAATCGTTCTATGAAAAACAGTATGCCTCCTTTGATATTAGAGGGTGAAATAATAACAACGGGTTGACAACACAAAGTTTCTTGGCATCAATATCGATGAAAATTTAAATTGGAATTGCCACATTAATGCATTATGCACGAAACTATCAAGAATGTGCGGTGTACTATATAGGATCCTTTATCAGCTTACCACTGAAGCTATGAATAGCATATATTATACGTTATGTAACCCTCACCGCATCTACTGTGTGTCTGTGTGGGGCTGTGCCTGGCCATCATTCTTAAACAGAATAGTAGTAGCACAGAAGAAATTTCTGAGATGAATATATTTTAAGGGTAAATTTGACTCCAGTGGCAACATATTTATGTCTGCAAAACTGCTCGAGTTTCAATTTGTTCATAAATATTTTCTTTTGTTATTTGATTTTAATGATATCAAAGACTGATCAGGAAATAAAGTTTTTACGTTAGTAAACACTATTCATAACACTAGAGGGAATAACATTAATCTCATATGTCGGGAATAACATTAATTTCATATGCCCACAATTTCGAACAGTTCTTTGTAAAAATAGCATACTATGTACCGGTCCTCAGTTATGGAACTGTCTGCCTGCAGATATAAAGGATCTTATTAACTCATGTAATAGATCTTCATTTAACAGGAAAATTAAAGGCTATTTATTTACTCTACAATGTTCGTAACTTTGGAGTAATGTTATTTATGTATGTATATATGTGTGTATGTGTGGGCATATATATATATATATATATATATATATATATATATATATATATATATATATATATATATATATATATATGTGTGTGTGTGTGTGTGTGTTTGTGTGTGTGTGTGTGTGTGTGTGTATGCATATGTAATGTGTAATGTGTAACATGTGTGTATGTATATATATTACAGGATATTAGATTTGTGTATTTGCCTGTACTAAATCTAAGACACAATATAACCACTATCATGTCTGTCAAGGAGCTCCGGCTCGGCAGACCGTGCCGCTTCTTACTTCGTATTTTATTGATATATGTATTATGTTCTCTTATTGGCAATAAAAATATTTTTACTTTACTTTACTTTATATTTCCTCCCCATCCAATCTCACTGTACATTCACTAACTTCACTTCTCTCGAAGACCATAACTTTACTCTTCCCTACATTCACCTTTAGATTCCGTTTCATACACAGTCTCCCAAACTCATCCACCAAGCCTTGCAGCTCCCCTTCGTCTTCACTTAACTACACAGTATCATCTGCAAACACTACCCTCTCTCACGAGGGCCACTCAAACATCCACTGCCATACCTTGAATCTCTTTTATAACCCCATCCATATACAGATTGAACAACCATGGAGACATGACTCATCCTTGTTTAAATCCAACCTTCAAATAGAAAAATTCACTCAGTTCACCATCCACACTCACTGCAGCCTTGGCACCCTCATACATACAGTTCACGGCATTCAACAACTTCCCAACAACTCCATATATTCTTAATATTTTCCACAATCCTTGTCTCTCCACCCTGTCATATGCTTTCTCCAAATCGATGAAGGCTGCATACAACTTCTTTCCCTTCTCTTGAAACTTTTCCACTAAGGATCTAAGAATGAATATCTGATCTACACAACCTCTTCCCTTCCTAAAACCTCCCTGTTCTTCTCCAACTAATTCCTCTGTTATTTCCCTATCACTGTCAATAAGTATCCTACCATATACTTTTCCTATTACACTAAGAAGGCAAATGCCCCTGTGATTACCACAAGCACTTCTTTTTCCTTTTTTTCTTTGCACAGGGGAACAATTATACTTGACTTCCAATCCTCCGGGACTCTACCTTCCTCCCAGGCCAATCTGCACATCTTCCATATCCATTTTACTACTATCTCTCCTCCATGCTTCAGCATTTCACCACACACTCCATCAATTCCTGGGGCTTTCCCCAATTTGACTTTCTTCATTGCTTCCACAACTTCCATCCTACTGATTTCTTCCTCTCTTCTCACATCCCTCCTTCTCCCAGCCATTCCCCAGCCACTTATACTTGCCTTACTCTCATTCTCTATGTTGAACAGTTCATTGAAGCACTCTCTCCATCTGCTCACTTTTTCTCCCTTCTCCACTAGTTACCTACCATTTTTATTTTTCACTCCCAGTTAACTTCTTTGGTACCCTGTCTAACTCTCTTTACCTCTTTCCAGAACATTTTCTTACATTCCTTCCACTTTACACTCAGATTCCTTCCAATTTCCTCATCCACTCTCTTCTTACTCTCTCTCACTAATCTTTTCACCTCTCTCTTCCTCTCTACATATAACTCTCTCTTCCGTCTCTCAGCTTCTTCCACGCCCCTGTTTCTCATCCACTCACTATATGCTTTCTTCTTTTGTGCCACAGCCTGTCTCACCTCTTCATGCCACCATGCTGTTCCCCAGATGCCCTTTCGTCTTCTCTTCAGCCCACACACCACCACACATGCTGCACCGATTTCTTCCGTGAATATCTTACACACGCTTTCCACGTCCCCCATCTGCTCCAATCAATACTTACCCAATCGCTCCTCCACTTCCCTCTTATATTCTGCCTTCTTTCCATCCTCTTGTAACTTTTCTACCCTCCTTGTAAGAACTACTTCCTCCTGTCCTTCCCTTCTTTTATTTCTCCATTTTGTTTGGACACTGATTCTGGCCACCATCAAGTAGTGGTCTGAAAGTCCGCTCTCCCAACCTCTATATACTCTTGCATCCATCACACACCTTCTCATCCTTTCATCCACACACACATAATTAATCATTGCCTTCCGTTCATTCAGTTCACCATCCACCCTTCTCATCACACACCATGTATGCCTGTGGATCATTTTGTGCCTGAAGAGGGTAATAGCTATCACCAACCCCCTCCCGGCACAAATGTTCACTAACGCACTGCGATTCTCATCTATCTCAGGAGGCACACCACACTCACCAACTATTCCATCCACCTTCACATTCCCTACTTTTCCATTCATATCTCCAGTCAAGAACACTCTGTCATTCCTTTCAAACTTTTCCAAGCATGCTTCCACATTTGTCCAGAACTCTTCTCTCACTCTGCTTGCACGATCTTGCCTTGGCACATACGCACACATACAAATTAGCCACAGGAGTAATAAATGTTGAGATAGTAAGATGGAGTCATACTTACTGTCTTTACTTTCATTTCTCCTGTGGTTTCTTTGCATACATTTTTTTTTTAGATGAAGTTAAGTTTTTGCACCATCACCATGGAGGGATGGACAATCGTCGTGGGGTGCATAACCTCTCTTACCCTCCGACTTAACCCACAGGGGTGCATTTATGCAACCCTCCAGGCTACGACTCTTCCCCCTCTAAGCATATCTTGACCTGAATGGTATACCTGCTCCATGAGTTACGTGGCCTTCCCCTTGGTGTTCTCCACCCTCAATTAGCTCTCTCAGGGTCAGCCTCAGCGAAACAAGCCAGGTGCTTGCATAATTTAAGTTAGCGCTGATGCATTATGTGAGCAATAGGCCTCGACTCAGTCTCACAGGTTAGTCGTTCGTTAAGCACCCAATCATTTCAGCTATATCTCATGATCCTGTGAAGGCGCTTTGTACTAAAGGAGTCAATTTGCCACTTCATGTCAATATTTAGTGTCCATGTCTCACAGCCATAAAGTATAACAGGGAGGACCAGTGTCCTGAAGACGCAAACTTTTGTCCTTCTATGCAAATAACAACGCCAAATTCCCAAGTTGAGTGAACTTATAACCTCTGAGGCCAAACTGATGTAACGAGAAACTGCATGATCTGGCTTGCCATTCTTATTGATCACACTACCAAAAAGTGAATCTTTCCAAGGCTTCCAGATTCTCACCACATGCCTTGATGGACTGAACTGTATCATCCAACATGCCACCTTGGCCTTGGCCCAAGGGACATTTAATTCCAATGGCTTCTCATTCTCATGAAATTTCTCAAGGGCATTCGGTAGTATCTCCAGTGATTCCACTAGGATAACTGCATCATCAGCAAATTCAAGGTCTGTAACCCTGAAACTGTCAGTTGATATGTCACAGTGACTTCAACTCAACATCCCGGCCAAGTACCCAATCCATGTACATACTGAAAAGCGTGGGAACAAGGACACATCCCTGTCTTACTCCAGTACTTACTGGGAAGAAGTCAGATGTTCCTACTTCACACTTGACAGCACTCTTAATGTTTGAATACAGGCTAGTAATCAGTCGGATTATCCATGTGGGGATTTCATGGAGTAGCAGGAGTTTCCATAATACCTCTCGATTTACTGAGTCAAACCTCTTCTTGAGATCCACCTAGGCTGCAAACAGACCTTTTTGATACTAGAGGCAGTCTTCCATGAGAACTCAAAAGAGCTAAGACGCAATCAGCTGTGGACTTCTTGAATGTGAATCCAGATTGCTCAGGTCTCTGAAACTTTAGCAAATAGTCCTGATATGCATAAGAAGACTATGAGCAAGAGCTTTGCCTGGCGCGCTGAGCATTGTAATACCACAGTAGTTACTAAAGTCATGCTGGTCTCCTTTCCCTTTCCAAATAGGGGTGACCAGACCCCTTGAACAGCCAAAAGGGATGATACCGGTCCACCAAATGCCATTTATGACTGCACATAATACCCTGATCATGGTTTCACCCCCAGCTTGGATCAGTTCCGGTAAGATGCCATAGTCACCAGCTGCTCTACCATTTTTCAACCTATCCACTACCTTGTTAAATTTCTTCTAGAGAAGGCGTGGTATCATCAATTGGTGGGAGAGCAGTCAGTGGTTGTACACCACCCTACAAACCTCTCCATTGGGAGGTTCAACCATATACAACTGCTGAAAGCGCTCAGTCCAACGAGCCCTATACTTACTCGCCCACAACATGAGCTGCCCATCTGCTGTCCAAACAGAGTCAACCTGAGAGGCGGGTCTGGGGTGGAACTTCTTCAAGGTTCAGAAGGCAAGTCAAAGGTTTATCACATGAAAATGGCCTTCCACCTCCTCAGCGATTTCCCGACATACCTATTCTTGTCCCTTCACAGTAAAATTCATGCCTGTGTGGACAGAAATCTGTGCTGTTCCCGATCCCCAGCCAGTCTGGTGGCATGACTCTTCAATTGTGGCCAGTGTCCCTGACGAGACAAAACTCCTCCTTGATTTCAGGCACTCTCCATCACACTCACCAACTACTGCCAGCATAGTATGCTTAAAGGTACTGAACAGTACTGAACATTTAAAACTGATATAAGACTGCCACTGTATATGCATAAGCACACTCTTCATCCCTGAGTTTCTCAAAATGGAACTGTTTTTGGTAGCATCTTGAACTTCTCTCAGTTTAATTTTGCAGCCTTAGAGTGGCAACAACGAGTCTGCAATCATTAGCAACAGAACTCTGCACTTCCGAAAACCTTGCAGTCCTGAAGGATCCTCCAGCGAGCACTAACAAGGATGTCGTCAGTCTCCTTTGCAACCCCTCTGGTACTGGAATACCAAGTCCAATAGTAAAGGTCTGGCTGCTGGAACCAGAATCCAGCAATTCTCAGCTTATGGTGTTTTGCAATAACCAGAAGGTAAGAATTATTGGAATTCCTGGTTCCAAAGCCGTGGGGACCTACACATTCCTCGATGAAACCTTCCCTGTTAGTGCCAGTAACAGCACTGAAATCACCCAGGACCAAGATTGTATCCTGCAAGGGGGGAATATTACACAACTGAATCAAATTTTCATCCCGGTTGGGGAATACACGACGAAAAGTGAGATGAAAGCCAAAAAGTGCCTCAACTTTGCCAACAATATATGCTCATCAACCAGAGAAAACCTGTTGACACAAGGTACAATGCGATTAGCACCTGTCACAGCAGCACCTCTAAGTTGGGAACCGTCATCACACCCAGACCAATGTATATATAACCGTTACTACTGTTCTCGCCATGACAAGGCTGCCTTACTTCAGACAGTGCAACTATGTTAACTCTCGTGACAACAGAGGCAGTTGATCACCATCTGAAAGGCTTGGTATGTTCCAAGCCCCCTCCGGAGTACGTTCCAAAGGTTAAACCCGAACGTGGTTCTTCGGCTTCATGTGTCCTCTGCTTCACCATAATGCGAGTCAAAAACAGGCTTGGGGCAAGGGGGTCCCCCCTTCCCATGATTCAGCAGCTGGGGTCCTGGAGGCTTTACCCAGCATCCATCATTGCTGGTGTCGGCATGACAGGAGGGGGGACCTCCAAGCAAAACTGGAAGGGGGTTAGGCAAACCATGCTGACCCAGATCCCTCTTCCTCTTCTGAAAACATGATAAATGTTGGTTCTCACAGGATGTGGTCATAAACCCCACCCAAGTCTCCAAAGTGAGGGTAGAACTCACCACTAGCCTATGAGCAGGGGCGTGGAATCTGACAATGGCTATCCAGGTTTGATTAAGAGTTTTCTTTCTCCTAGGTGGATTGCCAACCAAGGCTAATGAGCTCCACCCACCCTGCTTGATAACTGATGGCTTAAGTAGCTCATCTGCCCTTCGACAGGCTTTGTTTTCTGCATATATATATATATATATATATATATATATATATATATATATATATATATATATATATATATATATATATATATAGGTAGAGAGATATATTACACACAGATAGACAGACATATCTTGATAAACAGAGAGCTAAAGATTAACATGGAACACTCAGAATATGAAACCCGCTACGAGCAAATGACCTGATCTAACGGCCAAGTACTTGATTTTGTCCTGTGACCTTCGACAGATTACTCACAAAATCATATTACCTCATACTTGCCTGAGCCTTAACTCTTCTACCAACTTTAGCTCAGATCAGATCAAAATTGCTTGAATTGATTTTGCCAAATGACCTTCATCTGTGACCTTTCCATATTACTTTGATCTATGACCAACTGTTCACAAAATCGAATATCCATATCCATGTTTTAACCTGATCACTTCCACAAAGTCTAGTGTATTTTGAATAAAAAACTGCAAGTTGACCTTGTCATGTGACCCTGTCATGTTCTAAAAAGCAACAGGTTTGCTCGTTCGATGATCCTTAACATGCCGGCCTTTAGAAGAAGGAGCGATAATGTTTTTGCCCGCCTCTGTCTTACTTTTTTTTTTTTTTTTTTTATAAATAACAGAACGGACGGAGGAAAAACAAATGGGTAAAAAAAAAATAATCCATACACCAGATTACTGGTGTCCTCTGTTCATAAAATATCTGTAACAGTTAGACTTGAACAGTTGTGGGTTGAAATTTGGAGGAAAACAACTCTGGGGAAGCGAGTTCCAGAGAGATGCAGTTCGGGGAATAAAAGAATTCTGATAGGCAGAAGTTCTGCAGTATGGTTGAGTGACATTCCAGTCATGAGCGCTACCAGATGCCCGTGTAGCACTAGGGAAGGCATGGAGAGGTGGCACCATGGACGCAACTTCGTCTGAGCATTTGCCAAAAAAATATCTGTAAAATAATGCAAGGGAGGCAACATTCCTTCTTACTTGCAGGGGAGGTAGTTTATATGTAATGGCAGGGTTGTTAATGATTCTAACAGCTTTATTCTGAATTTTGTCTAGTTGTCTTAATGCAACCTCTCCGCAACCATTCCACAAGGGTGAGCAATATTCAAGCTGAGAGCGCACATGACTCTTATAAATTATAGCTAACTGCTCATCGGCGAAGAAGTTACGGACTCTGTACAATAATCCAAGTTTCTTTGAGGCGCTTTTAGCAAGTGATCTGACATGAGAGGTCCAGCTGAGGGCACTGTTAAGTGAGACACCAAGAATTTCAAAACTTTTGGAGATGGGAATATTAGTAGCACTGAAGGTAATGTACGAATCTGGCAATATCTGTCTATTAGTAAAATGTATATATTTAGTTTTACTAGCATTAAAAGAGACAAGGTTGTTTTGTCCCCATTCACTGATTGTAGATAGATCTAGATTTATGGAGATGGCTATACTGAGTTGAGAGGCAGAGATATTAGACTTTGTAAATGGATGTCTGAGTGTGAATGAACTATGTAGTGTTGAGTCATCTGCATATGAGTGAATGGGATTGTGAGTGACAGATAAGAGATCATTAATATGAACCAGAAATAGGGTTGGCGCCAGAACTGATCCCTGCGGCACGCCGACGTTAATTGAGTGGAAATTCGAATATACATCATCTACTTTTACTCTTATTTTCCTGTCACTAAGATAAGAAGAAATCAAAGGAACAAAAGACGTTAGTCCATAGCAAGGGAGTTTGGACAGCCGGGAACGGTGCCATACTCTGTCGAAAGCTTTAGAGATATCAAGAGCTACTGCATGAGTTTCTCCAAAAAGATCAATTGATTGATGGATGGTATGAGTTAGGAGATTGAGTATGTCAATGGTGGATCTGTCGTGGCGAAAACCATATTGTCTATCACTAATTAAGTTGTTGGATTCAAGATGTTTAACAATGTGCTTATTAATTAAAGTTTCAAATACCTTACCAAGAGAAGATGTGACAGCTATTGGTCTGTAATTGGAGGGGTCAGACGAACTTCCTTTCTTCGGAACTGGGTGGATATTGGCTTCTTTCCATGAATTTGGGAATAAAGAAGTACGTATGCATAGTCTGAATAATTTAGCTAGGACAGAGGCAAGTTCAGGGGAACACTTTTTCAAAACAATTGGCGGAATTCCATCTGGGCCTGGAGCTTTGTTGGTAGGTAAATTGTCTAGGATGGATTTTACGTATCTTGTCTGTATTTTAAGTGGGGCAATTTCGGGAGAATCAAGTTCCAGTACTGAGACATTCTGGCTGGTATCATATATGGTAGAGTTTCTGGCAAAGGTACTAGCAAAGATATCTGCTTTCCCACGTGGGTCATTTGTAAAATTGCCGTCTGAAGATTTTAGTGGGGGAATGGAAGATGACTTGTTAAAGTTATTATTGAAAGAATTAAGAGTTGACCAGAATATTCTATTGTCATTAGGGTTGTTAAGTAGTTTTGATACTTGCTTTTGAAGAAAGTTTGATTTAGATAGATTTAATACAGCTTTTGCATGATTTCTAGCAATTTTAAATTGGGAGAGTGATTCAGATGTTTTTGATTTTAAGTAAGAGTTATATGCTAATGACTTTTGGGCTGTTGCTCTGGCACAATTGCCATCAAACCATTTTGGAGAGTTTGATCTTTTAGTGAATTGTTGACTTGGTATGAATAAATCCATACCAGCTAGTATTAAGTCGCAAATGTGGGACTGGGTAGAATTGGGATCACTAGAGAAGAAAGACTGCCATGGAATGTCAGCAAGATAATTTCTAAATCCATCCCAGTCTGCCCTGTCAAAGTGCCATCGGGTCACCCTGACAGGTTCAGAATGGGGAGGTGTAGGAGGGTTAACTAATGAGGCTTTGATGAGATTGTGGTCAGAGGATCCAAGTGGTGACTATACCTCTATCCTGTATTGATCTGGATTATTGGTCAAGAATAAATCCAAGAGATGGGCATTATGGTCAGGATTATCAGGTATTCTGGTTGGTTGCTTTACCAACTGGGTGAGATTAAACGATTCTGCAAACAGCTCGCATTCTAGACCAGCGTCGTCAGTCCGGGCAGAATGCAATAACCATTCAACATTGTGTATGTTAAAATCACCCAAAATGGTAATTTCATTGCCAAGGGCAAGGTCAAGGTTACTCAACTGAGTGGATATGGAATCAAATACACTGGGTTCCGAAGAAGCATTGGGGGAACGATAAACTACACAGATATATTTGGTAATGTTTTGGCAGTTTAATTTATATAATGAGTAATCAAAACTGGATGAAGTGAAGTTTAAAATAGTGTCAACTGCATATTGGGATTTGATATAACAACAGGTGCCGCCCTTGTTACGAAAGTTTGTAAGAAGATGGTAACCGGGAAAACAAAATGGAGATATATCGGTAGAGGGTGAGATTTGTGGTTCTGTGAGGAAAAGGGCCAAAGAGGATATGGACTGAAGGAAAAAATGAACTGAGTTTGAATTTGTGGTAAGGCTGCGGATGTTGGTAAAGAATAAGGCCGCACCGTCACCTCTTCGCCGACGAGCATTCACGGAAATAGCAACAGTCGCTGCCAGCACAGTCGCTTGATGGCGCCCGGGAGGACCCTGTGCCTCCAGCCCTACCCTGCCGGTGGTGGTAACCCGAGGTACCACCTCATCTGATAATAAGATTGCAGCGGCCATTACTGAAGATGTGAATAGAAGGTGTGATATGTTATGCGCATGTAGTGTGGTGTAGACAGTTGAAGGTAGAGGTATTAGGAGAGCATGCTGGCCTACTCTCTGTGTAAATGAATGCACTGAAAATGTTCAGAAAAGGGAGATGGTCAGGATCAAGTTCTGAGGGCTGGTGAAACGGGAGCTCCAGCTCTCCCTATCACCAGCTTGCCATCAACCTCGGGAGTACTGCCCTGTTCGACTGGTGCTACAGTCTACTCCACTTGAGCAATCAACATGAAACCTTCAGGGTATCAAGATATGGTCAAAATCTTGGCCGAGTTTGAAAATGGGCACTCGGGGTCAAGGTCGAGGTCAACAAAATGGATGCCAATATCAACTAGTTTTTATTGCCCTTTTTTAGGAACATTATTTCTATGAACGGCTTGAGCTGTCAATATGAAACCTACAGGGTGTCAAGATACGGCCAAAATCTTGGACTTGTCCAACAGCATATTCTGGTGGGCGATCAGCATTCGGCTCCCGAATGCTTTTCTTTCATTCTAAAAATGGTTCTTAGTTGGTTGACCCTCAACTTGAGGGTCAACCAACGAAGAACCATTATTACAATATATTATTACAATATAGAGTCCTGACAGGTGGAAGGGTTGAGAGCCTCAACACTTCCACCTGCCAGGACTCTATATTGTAATAATACGAATCATAATAGATAAGAACATAATGTGTAACTTAAAGGTAACATGACAATCAAGCTATGTGTGGGAGAGGAAATAGGACTGCAGATTTCTGTAAGGAATGCCAGAACTGCAATGTGTCACCAGAAACGCTACATACACACCGACACACACAAGCTTCTGGAATCTCCGCATACGTCCAGTACACGTGGCACAAGCTCTCCTATACAAGAATAGACGGTTAGAAGGAGGCGAGCGACAGGGGCGAGAGGTTGTCGGGAGAGAGAGAGAGAGAGAGAGAGAGAGAGAAGACGGGTCTAGGGAGAAGTTAGCTAGCATATAAACGCTCTTGTGTAATACACATAGTGTTCAACTTGAGCTTTTCCTTTGAAGACACATAAACTACAGTCAAGACCCAGCATCCATCTTTAACATCTCCTGTCATCAACCACAAGTGAACTGAAGTTGTTTCCTCACATATCTACTCACTATTACCTCCAGCTCTACTGCAACTACTATACAATATATTATCAAGACTGACACACCAAGTTTCGTTAAAATCGGATAAAATTTATCTGAGTTGTTTTATTTACACACACACACACACACACACACACACACACACACACACACACACACACACACACACACACCTCATAACGTAACACCCACTTTAGCTTTGCGAGTCGCGGCTGCAAAAATACAAAAAGATATATGGGTTACTGAGTAGACATTGGCAGGTTGAGAAGACAGAAATACATAAATGTATTGGCATAAAAAGATAAGTAGATACAGACAGATGGCTGTAGGCTAGTGTCAGTAAAACAGACTGGTGCTCGGTGCTGCCTGGGGAGACTTTGTTATGACTATCTATCAGTCTATCTACATACCTAGGCTGCTTCCCCCAGAGAAAGGGGGGTAGTCGAGGCAGAACGACACCCTCCAGGACAGGACGACACTCATCCACACACACACACACACACACACACACACACACACACACATTTACACGTATCTCTGCCCCAAAGGGAGAAGGAACAGATGCTCACCGCACCACACAGCACGGGAGTCTGCCCCCTGTGGCGGGGGGGGGGGGGACACAATCTGGCCACACAGTGGGGTGGTACTACCACTCGGCGGCCAGGCTGTTAAGAAGAGTTCTGCCACCGTATGCCCCGTGTAAAAGGCGACGAAAAGGGACGGGGTGAGGGGACTAGGGACCCCCTCCTCTGTATTTTTAGCTCTTACAATGAGACAGGGCATTTGTTATGACACTGGGAGTAAATAAAAACAACAATAGCAGATACAATAAATATATAGTGTATATTATTATATACATCATAATGTTGTACTCAGCTCAGTTTTGCTTTAATAAATACAATACAAATACACAGAGTAATTATAAAAACATCAAGCAAATAATTGGGCAGCAAAATGTTTAATAAACTTAAGACCTACTTAATCACTGCAGGATATCAATAACAATATAAAGATATAAATAACACAATAATCAATAAATATCCATTTACGTAACATATGAAACACAATAATAACTCAAAAATAATTAAGTATCAGCGGACGACCTACCTGTTTCACTGTAGCTAATGACAGTGTTTTTGTCGTCGCTAAGATGGCTATTGAAGTTTAAGGGATACAAACAAAATATAAATGAACGCCATATATTAATAAACAAAATACAGATAAAATATTTAGTGGACTTGATATAAGTAAAAATAAAATTAACTACTCACAAACCATAATAAGCTCAAACTAACTGCATATGACAACCAACAGATTAATAAGCACAAAACGTTAATAATAAAAAATCATTATGCACAAAACACAGGAAGTTAATGTTTATTGTTAGCATAAAATGTTTATCTAAAAATAACAATAACATACACATCATCATCATTATCACACTGTTAACACCTTCGCCACGGATGACACCATTTTAGATTATATTCGTGCTATCACCAGACGGTTTTCTTCAGCTTTGGGAAGGATCTGCTAGTTGAGAGAGCTTCAAACCTATTCCCTTAACCTCTCCAGTACACTGACACCTTTATAGATTCATTCTAGCTTCCACTGGGCAATTCTATCAATCCCTAGACTGCTGTAAATTTCTAAGAGCTGAATGTAATTGTCCGTCATAAGCTGAAGAAAATAATCAAGTTCTTGAGTCTCGGGTGCCCTATGTTTCCACGAGCATAGTACCATCCTATGACGTTAGCCAGAATGGAATGCAAAGCAGGTATTTCGCAGGTGAAGGGTTAATCTCACAAGCGCCTCTCGCACCGTGGGGGTTGAGCAAGAATATTTACAATATTCTGGATATTACTGCTGTTAAAGTTAGACAGTTTTATGACATGACTGACGATTTCATCCAGAACATAGACGATTTCCCTCACCCGAAAGGCTACTGAACGCCACTGAGGTGATAATGCTCAGTTTACACTTGATTATAATTAGCTGAGACGATTATTCCCTTTGCAGACGATTTGATGCTGCTACATATCATCCTCACTTCCCATAAACCTACTACTCATAATAAATAATCCAGCTACTCCACCTCGCACTGTAGTACTTTAGCCATTATTACTGTTCTAGTCAACCTTATAATTATTACTACTATTCAACACTACCTTACAATCAGTACTATTATTTAACTCTACAGTCATT
>NC_137063.1:28969090-29081590 GCF_032717465.1 Coenobita brevimanus | reverse complement strand
AAAGAAAACAAACAAACAAACAAACAAACAAACAAACGGAGAGTGAGAGACGACTCACAACTCATAACCACCAGACCTCACCCTCCTCTCTCTGCTACATCCACCCAACCCCCAACGCTTACGCAGGTGTGAAGAGGTCAATGCACGCAGCAAAACACCAAGTCCATATTTACAACTCGTCTTACTCACTCGTCTTCACTCAAGTTACTCATCGCTACTCATTCACTCACCACAGCTACCAGTGTGGGAAGCCGACGTCAGCATGTGCTGAGACGACAACACGCCATTGCTTTATTTCAAATATGTATACAACTTATTTAAAATGTAATATTACTGAATAATCACTATTTACTATGAATAATATATGTATACAATATTCATACAATTATGTTACTTTACAATATTATGTATTTCACTTAATTAGCTTATAAGTTCATTATAATGTGTATGTAGTATGTATTAATATATTATAACTATTAAATGTCGATGGTACGCCATTTTCGCGCGGCCGAGCAAATATAGGACTACATAACAGATAGATAGATAAATAGATAGATAGAGAGACAGATAGAAGCAGGAAGTCAAATGATGAGAAGGTGTTGTGTCTGCGAGAATCGAGCAGCACTAAACATGCTTACATGGAGGAAAGCTGACGACAGCGGCCAGTAAGGAGATGATGCAGTTAGCTGTCAGCAGTCCTCTCGTGAGAAAGATCTGGTAACCATGAGGAACCCCTGCTACACCAGATTTTAGGAAAGAGAGTTTAGAAGGAGACAAGCGACCCTAGAGAGAGGTCGAGACGGAGATTAGCCTTAGAACAGAAAGAGAGAGATAGCGAGACAGGGAGGTCGCTACCCGGGACTTATACTCTTATACCTGTTTAATATTTCCAAGACAAATAAAAATAGTCCCATACTATTCTTTACCTCTCCCGTCACTACATGACATCTGGTGGGGAAACTACTACAAGATATAAAAGCCGCTCGACCACAAGTCTAAAATATACGCCTCTACAAGCAAATACAAAGTCGCTGCTTTATGACACAAAGTCTTTATGACAGCTGCATAACACTCACCACACATACACATGCACTATATACCTTCCTTCCTTCTATCCCCCTTCTCCTCTTATCTATACGTCATTCATTTATTCATCCAGAATTTGTGTATTGTATTTAAAAGAATCTGTGGATTATAGTCGTTAAAAATAGTTATTAAAAAGTACGGTAATCCATATAATTCTTTATTCATTAAGATCACTAAAATTGCTCCGGAGATTGGCTATGGGTATTTGTCTAGCTTTTTAGCCCATTTTTGAAATTATGCTTTTAGGGTATCCTCGTTGTGAAAAGTCCTTAGTTCACTAACTCTTGTCTCTTTTAAATGAGCTTCTGAAACTATTGTGCAAATCCTTCGTGCTAAAATGAATAGTCTGTTGTCTTTTATATGTCTAGGGCGATTAGAACTGTAGGTTAGATAATGTTTAGTATCAGTTTCCCTACAATGAATGTCAGTAATTACTTTCTTACTCTGTTTGAAAAGTTTTATTTCCATGAAAGCGACTGTATCTCCACTTGCATCACAAATAAATGGTGGTTTGGGATCTATAGATTATTCATGATTATTATGACTGCTGAGAAAACGCGAGAAATGCACTTTAGCTAATTTCAATGAATAAAAGATTTTATAGATTACCTTAGTTTTTAATCGATTTGCCACAGGGGTGAGGGAAGTAACTCCATCTTGTTCAGCATCTATGATAAGTGGGTGCATAACAGATGTAGAGGTACTTGAGGTAGACCGCAAAATAATGCTGATTTACTGTGTGCGGTGTGTTGGGGTGAGCAAGTAGAGACTGTCAGGTGTGAAAGAATTGATCTTTTTGGTGGGTCTCCTGAATGTGTGGAAGAGTTGTGTTGCTTGGGAGACATGTTAGGTGCTGGAGGTGCGGTTGGGGCTGGGGCTACCTCTGTGGGTAGAGTGAGGAGTGGTTGGACGAAGTTCAAGGAGCTGCTGCCTCTTCTGACATTGAGTGAGCTCTCCCTCCGTGCTAAGGGATCTTTACATGCGGCATGTGTTAGCAGTGCAATGCTGTATGGTAGCGAGACCTACACCCTAAAGGAACGCAGGCTCAGACGTACGTAAATGACAATGATTAAGTGGATATGCAGTGCGCTCTTGAATGCGAAGCCTGAGGGGGTTAGGTTTACGATGAAAGAGTTGAGGTAGGATGGGACTGGAGTGTATTGGTGTTGTGTTGTGGTGTTGAGGAGGGGTCTAGTGAGATGGTTTGGGAATGTGGAAAGAATACGAGACTGAAGAGGGAGGCTGCTAGAGATCGACCAGCATGGCGAGCCGCCATTAGGTGACCAAGGCCGACGCATGCAAGCATGTTGAAGCCTTTATAAACGAAAAGAAACAAATAAACGTACATATATATATATATATATATATATATATATATATATATATATATATATATATATATCTATATACTATATCTATCTATCTATAAATGGGATGAGGAGGTAAAGAGAGCGGTGGAGGAAAAGAGGAAGAAGTGGCTAAAGTGGTTACAGGACAGGGGTTCAGTTGAAATAAGAACTGAATATACTGAGAGCAAGAAGCACGTAAAGAGACTACTGAAGAGGAAAACGAAGGAGGTAAATGGTGATCCAGGAAGAAAAATGAATGCGAACTACTCTGAAAATGGGAAGTTATTCTGGAAAGAGGTGCGGAAATGTAGAAGTGAAAGAGGAAACAATTGTGATAATGTGAAGGATATAGGTGGTAGATTATTAACCCATGAGGATGAAGTATGGACCAGACGGAAAGAACATTTTGAAAGCCGGATGAATGGGAACAGAAAGAGCAGAGCGGCTGTAAACGTGACAGGTTTGGGGTGTGTGCAGGAAAGGAATGCAGTACCAGGAGACGTGATACTCGAACATGTGAAGAGTGCTGTGCAGCGGCTGAAAAGTGGGAAAGCAGCTGGGGTTGATGAAGTGTATGCAGAGATGCTTAAGTGTAGTGGACAGAGTGGAATGGAATGCTTGTTGGAGAAATGTAAGAAGGGATGGATGAGTGAAACTGTACCAGCAGAGTAGAAAAAGGCTGGGATTGTACCCCTGTATAAAAATAAAGGTGAGCGAAGTGAGTGCAAGAATTATCGTGGCATAAGTTTATTGAGTGTGGTAGGGAAGGTATATGGAAGAATTATTATACAGAAAGTAAGAGAGATATCAGAAGTCCTAGTGAGTGATGAACAGGGTGGCTTTAGGAGTGGCAGAGGATGTGTGGATCAAATATTTGCAGTGAGACACATAACAGAGAAGGCTTGTGAGAGGGACCGTAATGTGTTTATGGCATTCATGGACCTGGAAAAAGCATACGACAAAGTGGACAGAGAGGGATTGTGGAAAGTTTTGCGCATGTGCGGTGTAGATGGTAAGCTGCTACAGTAGGTGCCGTCAAGAGTTTTTATGATGGTAGTGAAGCATGTGTAAGGGTTAATGGGCATCTAAGTGAATGGTTCACGATCAGTGTGGGCGTGCGACAGGGTTGTGTTATGTCCCCATGGGGTGATGAGAGAAGTAAAAACACGAGTAATGGAGAGGGGGATGGTGCCGGTAATGAATGGTGATTGGTGGAATATCTCAAATTTGTTGTATGCTGATGATGCAGTTCTGCTTGTAGATACCAGACAAGAACTTCGTAGGCTAGTGCAGAGTTTTGCTGATGTGTGTGAGCGTCGAGCTTTGAGAGTAAATGTAGAAAAAATTGAAGTGATGGTTCTTGAGAGAGAAGGTGATTTCCAGTGCGATATTACAGTGAATGGAGAGAGACTGGAATTGGTGAGAGAGTTCAAATACCTGGGTACAGTGACAGAACAGAGAGGGAAAATGTTCAAAAGAAGTTGAAAGTAGTGTGACACAAGGAAGAAAAGTAGCTGGTGTAATGAAGGCCTTGATAAGAAACAGAGGCTTGAGTGTTGCAGCTGAACGAGGCTTACATGAAGGAATGTTAGTGCCAACTTTATTATATGGATGTGAGACTATGGTGTGGCATGAAAATGAAAAGTCAGGAGTAAGAGCAGTGGAGATGGGACTGCTGAGGAACGTATGTGGAGTACAGAGGGTTGATAGGATACGAAATAATGTGATTCGTGAAAGATATGGAGTGAGGAAGTCGGTGGACACCAGAATCGAGGAGAGTGTACTGAGATGGTATGGTCATGTGGAAAGAATGGATAATAATAGAGTGGTGAAAAAGTTACTGTATTCCTGAGCGAATTTGAAGGAGGGAGGAGGCTAGGTTTTCCAAGGAGAAGGTGGAGAGATATGATGGATGACTGTGTGAGGATGAAAAGTTGGGAAGTCGGTGAGGCTAGTGAACTGACAAGAGATCGAGCTGGTTGGATGACTATCAAAAATTCTTTGACTATCTTACTTCTACGATGGAACACATTCTATCCATTTCTCCTTTCTCTGAAATCTCCATTCTTGGAGATTTCAATGTTCACCACCACCTTTGGCTCTCCTCTCCTTTCACTGATCCACCTGGTGAACAAGCCTACACCTTTTCTATCCTTAATGACCTAGAGCAGCTTGTACAGCACCCTACCTGTATCCCTGACCGCCTTGGAGAGAGCTCCAACATACTTGATCTCTTCCTTACAACTAATCCTTCTGCTTACACTGTTAATCTTTTCTCTCCGTTGGGCTCCTCCGATCACAACCTTATCACCTTAACCTGTCCTATCGCTCTGGTATGGCCTGCGGATCCTCCAAAAAAACGTCGTCTCTGGCACTTTGGAGCTGCGGATTGGGAGGCCCTCAGGCAGTACGTCTTTGATTTTCCCTGGAAAGATTATTGCTTCCATGGCCGGGAGCCATCTGGGTGTGCCTTGCGCATTATGGAGGTTATTCTCTCGGGCATGGAAGCATACATTCCTTTCTCATATCCTTTGACTAATGCACGAAAGCCTTGGTTTAATCACGCTTGTTCTAATGCTGTCCGCAACAAGGAGAGGGCCTATAAAAGGTACCGGAGCCAACCCACCCCTGAATCACATCTTTTATACATTTCTGCCCGGAATCGTGCTAAGTCTGTTCTTCGCTCTACTAAAAATAATTTCATCCATACTAAATGCTCTCAATTCTCCAACTCGAATTCTTCCTGCTCCTTCTGGCACCTTGCCAAAAATCTTTCTAACAACTTTACCTTATCATCCGTCCCTCCTCTTTTCCACTCTGATGGCTCTGTAGCTATTTCTTCTACTGATAAAGCAGATCTCTTTGCTCAGACTTTCTCCTCCAATTCCACCTTAGACGATTCCGGTGCTGTTCCTCCATCACTTCCCCCCTCTGACTTCCTCATGGCTAACATTAAAATTTCTTCAGCTGATGTATTTTCTGCCATTACTGGCCTCAGTACTAATAAGGCATATGGGCCTGATGGAGTCCCTCCTGTTGTTCTCAAGAACTGTGCTTCTGTGCTTACACCCTGCCTAGGCAAACTCTTTCGTCTTTGTCCGTCAACTTGTACCTTTCCTTCTTGCTGGAAATTTGCTTTCATTCAGCCGGTCCCAAAGAAGGGTGACCATTGCCAACCCTCTAACTATCGTCCAATTGCCCATTCTGTATCTCAGAAGTTTTTGAGTCTATTCTTAATAGAAAAATTTTAAAGCATCTTTCCTATCACAACCTTCTTTCCGATCGTCAGTATGGGTTCCGTCAGGGACGCTCCACAGGCGATCTTCTCACCTACCTTTCAGACTCCTGGTCATCCTCCTTTCGGGGACTTTGGCGAAAGCTTCGCCATTGCACTTGACATCTCAAAGGCTTTCGATCGAGTCTCGCATAAATCTTTAATTTCCAAACTGCCCTCTTATGGTTTCTATCCTTCTATCTGCGCCTTCCTCTCTAGCTTCCTTTCTGGTCGTTCTATAGCAGCTGTTGTAGACGGCTATCATTCTCTCCTAGATCTATTAACAGTGGTGTTCCTCAGGGTTCTGTCCTATCACCAACTCTCTTCCTTTTATTCATCAATGACCTTCTAAGCTGTACATCTAACCCTATCCACTTATGCGCTGATGACTCCACCCTTCACCTTTCCATTCGATTCCCACAACGTCTATCTCAGCAGTTACTTCAACAGGCAAGGGATGAGGCTATGGCACACCTAATGTCTGACTTGGCTCGTATCTCTGACTGGGGTAAAAATAATCTGGTTGTTTTTAATGCATTAAAAACTCAGTTTTTGCACCTATCAACCAGACAAAATCTTCCACAGGTAAACCCACTTATGTTTAAAGATACTCAACTTAATCCTGCATCATCGTTGAACATGCTTGGGGTTTCATTTGCTCGGGACTTGTCTTGGAAAGATCATATTACATCTTCGGTAAAATTTGCTTCCAAGCGATTGGGTGTGCTAAGCCGACTCCGTTCCTTCTTTGCCCCTGCACAATTGTTGACTCTATACAGGGGTTTTATCCACCCCTGTGTGGAGTACAACTCTCATGTGTGGGGAGGCTCCCCACATGCAGCTCTTCTCAATAGGGTGGAGTCAAAGGCTTTTCGTCTCATTAACTCTCCCCCTCTTACTGACTCCCTTCAACCTCTGTCTCTTCGCTGCAGTGTTGCATCTTTATCTCTTTTCTATCACTGCTTCAATGGTCACTGCTCCTCTGAACTGTCTGCATGCATTCCTCCACTTCTACGACGGGCACGTAGCACCCGTCTAGCAGCAAACTCTCATCCCTTTTCTGTCTAACTCTCTAATGCAAGAGTTAACCGTTACTCCCAGTCCTTCATTTATGCAACAGGTCAACTCTGGAACTGTCTCCCTCTGTCTGTATTTCCTGCTTCCTATGATCTCCAGTCTTTCAAACGCAGTGTGTCAAGGCATCTCGAAATAAATGGATCTTGAATTTGGCTCCCTCTTGTATTTTGTTTTTCTGTTGGAAGGAACAGTTTTGCGGGCTCATTACCTTTGGTTCCTTCTTCCCCACATAAAAAAAAAAAAAATGTTGTGAGGAGAAGTGCATGATCAGGGATTAGGCACCCTTTTTTAACGTGGCAGTGTCCGGATTGACTCAGTCGGATACGTTTATGTGAAGCTACAGAACGTGGTGAATGTTTTGGGCGTATCCGATAGAGCCAGGATTCTGGGGGCTTGAATGATGAGTGAGTGGAAGCGTGGCCCATTGGATTAGACAAATTTGGTCTGTCTGGACATTGCTACTCCTCACCCTGCCCTAGGGTGGAAATGGAGGTCTGGATGATGATGATGATGAAGATGATATATATATATATATATATATATATATATATATATATATATATATATATATGCACATATATATATATATATACATATACATACATATTGTCATGAATCAATTCGCGACATTTCCCTTTTGTGAGAAGCCACGAACTATTAGTGGAAAACTCACTGTGTATCACTCAGCTAACCGTTTCTCCCTCCATTTCGGAGTATACTTTTCAAAACATTCGTCACTTTCAAAAGTGACCGATTTAATGCACGTCACTAAGTGCTCTACTGAGCGATACAATTGTTTCTTTATCGTTCGCCTCTGCTTGCCTCAACCGTTAGCCACGCCTTCTTCCGGTGGCTTGTGCGTCCTGCCCATACAATGTATTTTGAATTTAGTCTAGTGTTTGTTGTGACGGAGGAAGGTCCTGCGCTCCAGAAGTGTGAGAGGTCGCTAGCACCCAAGCTCCACTGAGACAGTTAATCCAGTCCTCCCACCCCCCGGGTGATACATAGCATTCATCAACTGGTATTTCCTTCTTGTATTCCCTAGTCATAAGAGTTTAATTAAGGTGTTTTTTTTCCTAGGCGTAAGTATTTAGCTATTGCGTGAGTGAGTGAGTGCGTCTCATTAATTTGATTTGAACTATAACGTTAAATTTATTTTTTGTAATCAATAAATTTAACAGTTCTTTTTCTTGAGCTTAATGTAAAGTAAAATCTTGTTTCATTTTTTCAAATTAAGCTTATTTTCCATATAGCTCCTAGCTTGCATAAACGTTTGCCTTCATAACTGGTACTTAGACCAGTCTTTTTGTATTAACTTAAAATCCGTTGTGCCAGATAGGAGTTAAAGCATCAGCAAGAGCCTGATATTATTATTAGTATTAGTTATTTATTGTCAGGGGTGAAGTAACTTTCTCCAGAGGCTAACAGTACAGTAATTCAGCAATTGTGAGTAATTAGTCTCTGCTGTGTACTGTTGAGAAAGTTTTTAAATTCTCGTTCTTAGAGAATCGTAGCAAGTCAGCGTAAAGTAATCGTTGCTTGATGTAGCAAGACAATCATTGTCTCTGCTCTTCAATATTATTGAATATTAATATCAATTTAAATAATATTTAAGCATTTATTTTAAAATTACCGTGATAGTATAAAAACCCCGTGACAATTGGCGACCTCGCCAGGATATTAACTCCTAGCTCTAAAGCTATTCACGAGATAGTGCTCACTCATTCATATTTAGGTATTTATAATTAAAGTTTATAGGCACAAGTTTACTGGTGTTTACCGTTAATTTAGCAAGTGAGTTTTTGCTTTATTAATCAATAGAGTACTTAACTCTAGTTTATTCTTGGTAACGCCAGACGATTTTATTCGCTCCTGGGAAGTCGGCGTACCCATTGTGTTTATTATTGAGTCTTCCCAGTCATTAATATTTTTGATTTATTCTTTGCCAGTTAACTAGATAAGACTGGTCACCACTAGCTTGTGTCTGTATTCTTTATTTGTGTTTATTAGTATTCGTCGCTAAGCAGTCAGTACTCAATTTCGGTTTTGCTTAATAAATTAGCGCCATGGCTACTACTGTATTTTTACAGGAAGCCAAAGAAATGGGTCTTTCGGACCCAACCGAAATTAAAGAGTATATACTCTCACGGCATAATCAGGAGCAGCAGCGCGAGAATGATGCCTGTGAAGAGCGTAAGATTCAGAGCGAATGCGAGCGAGAACGGCGCGAATACGAGCGAGAACAGCGCGAATACGAGCGTGAACAGCGCGAATACGAGCGTGAACAACGAGACAGAGAATGAGAACACGAACGTGCCGAGCGAGAGGCATGAGAAAAACATGAACTTGAAGTGCTGAAGCTCAAGCGAGATTCCTTGGCTTCAGACACGTCTGGTGCAGTTGGTCCAAGCTCCACGAGCGTTCTCCCTGCACATGTCCTGGCGACCCCACGCATCAAGCTTCCTTCATACAAGGAAAGCGAGCGAATCGAGCCATACATAGCTCGTTTTGAGGACATGGCAGACTTATATCACCTGGATGAGGCAGCTAAGCGGCTTCAGTTTCTTAGCCTATTTGAGGGCCCTGCCCTCGATATTCTCCACAGAATTCGTGGAGACAATCTCACATATGAGATGATGAAAGCTGCACTCATTAAGGCGTATGGTCTCACAGTAGACGACGCCAAAGTTCAGTTCATGCGAGCTCGTCTCCAAGACAAGGAGACAGCTGTTCAGTTCCTTGATCGTCTCACAGCTTACTTAAATGAGTGGATGGAGAAAGATGAAACTCCTTCCACGCGTGAGGGGATAATTGACCTTATGCTGCGTACACAGCTAGAGAGGTCGTGGCCTGCTGAGCTCATAGCACAGCTTAAGATCTGCCAGGTGAAAGATGCCAGCCAAATGGCAGAGAAGGCTGACGCATTCTTTACTGCATACGGGTATCAAACTCGTAAGCAAAACACCTGGAGCAGAAAAGATACTGCCAAGTCTGGGAAGCCGTCTCAGACTGAATCCCAGCACCAAGGCCATTCTCAGAGTAATGGTCAAGGTCCAAGCAAACCACAGAAGGACCAGGGGCAAAATACACAGCAGCCTGCTTGGAAGTGGTACAACAAGCACCCCAACCAGCAGCAGTTCCCCAAGCAGCAGCAGCAGCAATACAAGGACAAGCCACGTAACCCTCAGTCAGGTCAATTAGTGCATAGGAGGCAGGAGGCAAATGCAGCCTTCATTCCACAAGTACCCGGTGGTGCCATCTCTACCAGTACAGGTACTTCCCAACAGTTCACAAGTCCCCCTCCGACCATGAACTCTCCTCAGACACCTAGTTACCAGGGCGCCACGTTTGCTGCATCGGTTGTTCCGCAGTCTCATGAATGACTGGCTGCTACCTCCTCAGACCCTTCCACCAGCAACACTGCCTTTCTTGTTCAGCCAGGGTCTGTGGGAGGTGTTTCTGTAAATGTCCTGAGGGACAATGGTTCCTCAGGTTGCTCTGTTAAGCAGAGTTTAGTTCGGCCTGATGAGTATACAGGTCGACAGATCCAAGTTAGACTTATTGATGGATCAGTGAGATTGTTCCCTGAGGCACATATCCAGGTGGCATCTCCATTTTATACTGGTACGACACTTGCAGTTGTCATGCCAGAACCTTTATTTGACCTCATATTAGGCAACATACCTGGCATCAAAAATAGTTGCGCCGTAGATGTTGCTACTCAGACTTCGGCTGCTGCGGTAACACGAGCCATGGCTGAGGCTCCAGACTGTGTCACCCCAGTGATCATTGAATCGCCGCAAGATCTGATGTGTAGTCAACTTGTTGTGCAAGAACAACATTCTGACCCGACACTTACTGCCGTGCGGAACAAACAAAAGGGTCGAGTGATAAAGTATTCACGGGGAGGTCGAGCCAAGTTCCTTCGCAAACAAGGACGGCTCTACCGTGAGTCACGAACACCCGAGGGCGAGGTTCGACTGCAGTTTGTCGTTCCCGCCAAGTACCGCCTAGCAGTGTTATAATGGGGTCATTGTTCAGCCTCAGGAGGTCACATGGGCAAAAGGAAGACCCAGGGCCATATCTGAGCTGACTTTTTCTGGCCAGGGATGGGACGAGACATAGGTAGTTTTGTCCGTTCCTGCAGTGTGTGCCAAAGTATCACCACTAATCAGGGACATGCCCTTCCTGTGCCATTTGTAACCACACCTGTAATCTCTGAGTCAGTTGAGAGACAGGGTAGTGGTGAAGTGGGTGCAGACCTGACGTCTCGCCCATTGGCCCAACAGGACACAGTATGTCCAGGGCCTGTACATACATATTATGTACCGTAAGTTAAGGGGGAAGTTGAGAGGCAACTCGAGGCTATGGAAGACCCGAGTTTGCACAAGGATTCTCAGCTCCCCGATACTAATATAAGTACTGTAGGTTAAGGGGGAAGAGAGAACTCCGCAGAGGCGACTTGAGGCTATGGAAGACCCAAGTTTGCACAAGGATTCTCAGCTCCCCGATACTAATATAAGTACTGTAGGTTAAGGGGGAAGTTCGAGAGAGAACTCCGCAGAGGCGACTTGAGGCTATGGAAGACCCAAGTTTGCACAAGGATTCTCAGCTTCCCGGTACTAATATAAGTATTGTACTGTAGGTTAAGGGGGAAGTTCGAGAGAGAACTCCGCAGAGGCGACTTGAGGCTATGGAAGACCCAAGTTTGCACAAGGATTCTCAGCTCCCCGATACTAATATAAGTACTGTAGGTTAAGGGGAAAGTTCGAGAGAGAACTCCGCAGAGGCGACTTGAGGCTATGGAAGACCCAAGTTTGCACAAGGATTCTCAGCTTCCCGATACTAATATAAGTACTGTAGGTTAAGGGGGAAGTCGAGAGAACTCTGCAGAGGTGACTTGAGGCTATGGAAGACCCAAGTTTGCACAAGGATTCTCAGCTCCCCGATACTAATATAAGTATTGTAGGTTAAGGGGGAAGTGAGAACTCCGCAGAGGCGACTTGAGGCTATGGAAGACCCGAGTTTGCACAAGGATTCTCAGCTCCCGATATTAATATAAGAACTGTAGGTTAAGGCACAGGTTGAGGACCCGTGTGCAGTTCGAGGCCATGAAAGACCCGAGTTTGCACAAGGATTCTCAACTTGCCGACACTAATCGTGTGCTATAATTAACGGCGACCTCGAATGTACTGATTGCTAGGCAGAGAGAGTAATTGTACGTAATAAGAATTTTGTCTCATTGACACTTTTGATGCTCCACCTTAATTGGTTTTGCAGGTTCAGCAATGGGTGTAGCAGTTTTGCTGTGCGGACCAGCTGATCGTCTGCCGCACGCTGCCGCCTCTTCTCCTCTGCCTTCGTCGTCGCCATATTATTTACTGTGTCATTTTACACGTAGGTACAGTTACACTACAACTGTCACACCTACACCGTGTATTACATACACCACGCTACACAACAATTAGTTGTCAGTGTAAATGTAGCGAATTTTCGCTCAGTTTGACCTGAGTACAGGATTTTCACCGTCGTCACGGAGTTTTTCCCTCAAGCTTGCTGCTATTAACGTAAATACGAGGTTTTTTCGCTCACTGGCGACTGCGACTTTCTCCTGTAGCAGGATAGCACACACACCACAGTGTGAATCTTGTGTGAATGACTTAGGATGTGTACATATATATATATATATATATATATATATATATATATATATATATATATCCACAAATTTTTTCCCATAAGGAAAAAATTTTATTTTGTAGGGACGTAATGTCACGAATCAATTCGCGACATTTCCCTTTTGTGAGAAGCCACGAACTATTAGTGGAAAACTCACTGTGTATCGCTCAGCTAACCATTTCTCCCTCCATTTCGGAGTATACTTTTCAAAACATTCGTCACTTTCAAAAGTGACCGATTTAATGCACGTCACTAAGTGCTCTACTGAGCGATACAATTGTTTCTTTATCGTTCGCCTCTGCCTGCCTCAACCGTTAACCACGCCTTCCTCCGGTGGCTTGTGCGTCCTGCCCATACAATGTATTTTGAATTCAGTCTAGTGTTTGTTGTGACGGAGGAAGGTCCTGCGCTCCAGAAGTGTGAGAGGTCGCTAGCACCCAAGCTCCACTGAGACAGTTAATCCAGTCCTCCCACCCCCCGGGTGATACATAGCATTCATCGACTGGTATTTCCTTCTTGTATTCCCTAGTCATATGAGTTTAATTAAGGTGTTTTTTTCCCTAGGCGTAAGTATTTAGCTATTGCGTGAGTGAGTGAGTGCGTCTCATTAATTTGATTTGAATTGTAACATTAAATTTATTTTTTATAATCAATAAATTTAACAGTTCTTTTTCTTGAGCTTAATGTAAAGTAAAATCTTGTTTCATTTTTCCAAATTAAGCTTATTTTCCATATAGCTCCTAGCTTGCATAAACGTTTGCCTTCATAACTGGTACTTAGACCAGTCTTGTTGTATTAACTTAAAATCCGTTGTGCCAGATAGGAGTTAAAGCATCAGCAAGAGCCTGATATTATTATTAGTATTAGTTATTTATTGTCAGGGGTGAAGTAACTTTCTCCAGAGGCTAACAGTACAGTAGTTCAGCAATTGTGAGTAATTAGTCTCTGCTGTGTACTGTTGAGAAAGTTTTTAAATTCTCGTTCTTAGAGAATCGTAGCAAGTCAGCGTAAAGTAATCGTTGCTTGATGTAGCAAGACAATCATTGTCTCTGCTCTTCAATATTATTGAATATTAATATCAATTTAAATAATATTTAAGCATTTATTTTAAAATTACCGTGATAGTATAAAAACCCCGTGACACATATACATATACAGATATACATATATACATATACATATATACATAGATACAGATACATATATATATATATATATATATATATATATATATATACATATCTATATCTATCTATCTATATATATATATATATATATATATATATATATATATATATATATACATATATATATATATATATATATATATATATATATATATATATATATATACAGTACTATATATATATATATATATATATATATATATATATATATATATATATATATATATATATGGATAGATAGATAGATAGATATAGATATAGATATTGATACAGAGATATATATTTGCACACACACATCAGCGTCAGACCTACACCAAACACTAAATATAACATACATTCATGCAACACCATTGCTGAACCCAGTACCACCACCGTCAACTATCAACCTCTTTACACAGAACACACTGATATACCTTACCTTCATATATCAAACTTGATCTCTTTGACCCGAGTTCGTCATGTAGACTTGATTATGGCTGAATCAAAAGGTGAATATATTTGTAATGTATCAACGCTTGCATGTAAATTCTAAAAAGTTCAGATAAAATAATAAAAACAGCCTTAAGATTGCCTTACTGTATGATCGAACCCCCCAGCCCAGCACGACCACATCTTGGCCTCGGTAGTTGCGGGGTGGGGCCAGACACACGGGCATCACACCAGCACCCAGACGCAGGCGGGTCCGCAGCTCCAGCAGGGCGATGTCTGCTCTCTGTGCCGGGCAGGAGGAGGTGGACGGAGATGGAGAGAGAGGTTGGGGACAGACACACATGAGGAAAACATATGACCGTTAAGAGGAAACGAGGCACAGTATTCCGTCCGTCGTTCAGACTCTTGTTAGTGCAGCAACATTAATCCTGTGCTTCGTTTCCTCTTGTCGATCACACGGTTTGAGCAGGCGTGGCCGCGCACTTTGGGTGCATGAGCAATGCCACAATCTCATTTAATTTATTTGGTAAAGGTTTTAGGTTAGCTCAGAAAATCTTTTCTTAGTATTAAAAAGATTACCCTCCTCCCCTTGTATGCCGTGGGTGTGGAATGACGCCACAAAATAACGCTTTATCCCAACATCAACAGCATCAGTCAACTCACACCATATCACTCTTTCCTGTTTCGCCCACTAGACCTCTTAGTTAAACCAGGTCTCTTTCTAATAACCACTCAATAAAAAAAAAAAAAAAAAAGTGGATTTGGCGGCTTAGGGTGGTGTGTGAGGGAGTGGTGTTGGAGTGGATGAGGTGGATAGTGTGAGGTGGTGTGTGAGGTGGAACAAATGGTTGGCTGTGTGGAAATGGTAACTGTTTAGTTATGGTTTGTAAGATGAAACTGTTCAGTGTAGAAAAGCTGAGTGATTGATGTGAAAGGGTTGATGAAAACTCTCCAGTTTATTAAATGTTTCCTGAGCTGAATAACATCCTCTGGAGGTAAAAAGAATAAATCATGGCGTCATAATCGGAATGAAATTACTGGAGATTATTTATCAGTACCTATGCTTAATAAAAAGAATATCCCCGGGTTGAAAATACTAAATGGTGTTTCCATGAACCCTTTCACCAAGCAGTGTGGACGCATCGGGGTCGTCCATCACGGGTAACACCAAACAGCAGCGCATCAGTGAGGGACCCCTGCAGTCCGGTAAGGTTAATGAACAATGGGTCTCACTCATCCACTTCACATGTCTCTCTAAACCTGAATAAAATTTTTAGCGATAGCAAGAATCAAACATCACGGACTAAGAGGAATAACGGAGCCTGCGGCTATGCCCATCACAATCATGAGTGACTAAAACAAAAAAGACGCCATTATGCTGAAGACAAAAGCAAAATAAAGCAGATGAGAAGGGGACTCACCCTGTAAGGCGGCTCACAAACACCTCGTTCTTATAGTCAGTTTTTGCAAATGCTTCGCAAAAAAAAAAAAAAAAAAAAAAAAAAAAAAACGATATTTATGCAATTTATGTTGGTATTAAAAGACAAACAATACACTGGGGAATAATAAGCAAGGTATGAATGATAAGCAGTTAATGACGAGGTGCTACAAAGTATACAAAGCTGACGGGAACATGGACCAGGGTGATCCAAGAGGCTAGGTGATGTACAGTCCAGGACAAAAGTTCGTGCTTTGCTTTTTGCATTTTTTTGCTGGCTAAACATCTGAAACTGCAAAAGCTTTTTTAATTAACGGACATGCCCTGTGTGTGAAGCAGATGCAACTAACAGTAGGCGAACATATGTCCCTGACTGTACAGGCCACAGGGGATGACAGGCCTGAGAAAGGGGGGGCGGGTGTACCTCAGTGAAGAAAACACATAGTACAGTATACTCTGTCAGCTACAGTTTTGTCTTAAATTGCTACCTCTCCTCCTTGAATGCCGAGTTGTAACAAGGGATTAACACTAGAATACGGCGCTTGTCATGAGAAAGTGCTGTGCAAAGAGGTAAACGCCACATCATTACTTTATTACTTTGAGTTTTGCGAAATAAGCTGCAAAATTATGATAATATCAAAGTTAAGGTGGATGAACCAAGACTGTCAAAAGTATCTGCGAGTGCTGATACTGTTTTGCACTTGCTCCAACAAAAGTCCCGTCGCCTCTCCTGATTCTTTCTCCAAGGACAATACAGCCCAGTTCTTTGTATACAACCCAAAGAAAGCTTAGAGCACTGATACGTGGCCAAATAAAGCATCCGTATCATGTGCTGTGGATTCACCAAACTGATTTTCAATGACAAAGGAGGAGGAAGCAGGAGGGGCGACATATCTTCTGTTGATGATAACAGAGAGAAGGAGTAAAAAGCACCTGATAAATCTTGGCAAGTTTAGTTCGTCTACCTTATCAGACTTCTGTCATATGCCTAGTGGCAGAATACGACAGTACTACGGCTCTACATCCTTTCCATAGCATTTTTCATTATACGTCTTGTACTTGCGTTTATCTACTGTTATAACTAAATGGCAAAATAAGTCCAGACTTCGACTCTTCGTCCTTTCCATAATACTTTATCGTGGGTACCTCCATATTCTTATCTCTTGTTAGAACGCGGCATTCAAGACAAAGATGGAGATTTTAGGAGAAATACAGGCCATAGTACAAAATGGAGGAGGGGTTGGGGGAAGGGAGAAGGAGAATGAGGGATGGAGGAGGGGAAGAGGAGGAGGAGGAGAGGGGAAAGGGAGGAATGGGGAAGGGGTCAGGGGAAAGGGAAGAGATTTTACCTCAGTATCAGGGTCGTAGTCAGGATGAAGGATGACGGTACTAACACGAACCACCTGCCGCGGCGTCTCATCTGTCTTATCAATGTTGTGCTCGAATGCCACCGCCTTGATCCACCCGCCGTTATTCAAATTCCTGTAGCCGGGGAGAAGAGTAAAGTTACGCCTATCGACAGCACGAGGACCATTAGGGCACACTAGTTCTTGCTGTCCTTATCTTCCCTTAGAATATGACTCGCCTTAGTCTGTGTACAGTACATCCAGCTGCCACAACTGTGCTGCCGGGTGAATACTTCGTAGAGGCCAGGCAGGAAAACAAACTGATTACACTATTTTCACCTATTCGTGAAGCGCGAATCGAACTCAAGTTTCTCCAAGTGCGAGCTGAATATGCTAACCAATGTACTGTACCATCGGCTAATATGAAGGAATTAGAGTGAAACAATTTCTATCGCTACTTCAATGGTCACTGCTCCTCTTAACTATCTGCTTGCATCCCTTCACCTCTACGATGGGCGCATAGCACTCGTCTAGCAGCAAACTCTCATCCGTTTTCTGTCCAACTCTCCAATGCAAGATTTAACCGTTACTCCCAGTCCTTCATTTATGCAACAGGTCAACTCTGGAACTGTCTACCGCTGTCTGTATTTCCTGCTAACTATGAACTCCAGTCCTTCAAACGCAGTGTGTCCAGGCATCTCGAAATGATCGGATCCTGAATTTGGCTCCCTCATGTATTTTGTTTTTCTCTTGGAAGGAAAAGTTGTCGCGGGCTCGTGGCCTTTGGTTCCTTCTCCCTAGCATAAATAAATAAATAAATTATATATATATATATATATATATATATATATATATATATATATATATATATATATATATATATATATATATATATATATATATATATATATATATATATATATGTGGGTGTGTGTGTGTGTGTGTGTGTTTGATGGAGCTTTTGTAATAATCTCAACCCTTCTTACTAAACACTGTGTGAGGGGATAAACGCTTCCAGAAATTGAAAAGGAAGAGCCAAAAAAAAAAAAAAAATATAGAAGAACGGTCGATATAACCTAACTTTTTAAGCTGAGGAAGTTGAAACTGCAGGTCTTTAAAGCCTTTCAGTTCGATGACAATTATTTTATTCGTGCTACCTACCGACGATTAATTTAGCTCAGTGAGAGGCATCTGGCCGTGAACAGGATAATGGAAACTGTTTCTAACGCTTCACCATGTAGGTCTCTCCAAAACTGTACTCGCTCATCTGGGGCTGGAAAGATGATATGACGCCATCGTAGTGAAGTGACTGGTAAATTTTCTAAGCAAAGAAAATTTTTATGATAAGAGGAATTGTTAAAATAATAATGTGGATGAAACTTAAGTCCAAGGAATAAAAAATAAAAGAATAAAAGTAAGATGAGCGAATCTGAAGCTGAAGGAAACTGACGGAATTAATGGAAAATTTGTGCCTGGGGAATTTTAACTCTTTCACTACGAGGGAAGCTTCCTAACTAACATTATTAGGCCTAGTAAGGAACAGCAAAAATAAACTTTAAAAATATATAATTATTAACGTGCTGAGGTAGGTTGTTTTCAGTTCTTTTCATTCAGATCCTCTTTGAAATCGAGTAAATCGACCAGAGATACTTTGCCCTGAATTTAAAGAAAAAAGCGACGTCGAAATAAAGCAGTGAAGGTAATGGAATATGAAGCTTAGGGAGCGATATGTTCTGCTTTATATTCAGTAAGAAAAAAAGAACCAAAGTACAGAAATCCATGAAAATTGAACAGACTCAAGGTCAAGACCCATTCTTCTCTAGAACTGATCAGTTACATACAGATATAAATACGGCCTCTATACAAAATCAGCAACTGTGTCGGGATAAAGAGAGTAAGGACTACTTTCTCTAGGAAGCCGATTCGATAAAATAAATTACCTGATTCTTCCATGACAGGTCCCAAGAAAAAGATATCCCAAAGACACTGAGAGATCTTGGTGGAAAAAGTTGTTTATTGCTGAATATTAAGGGATATTCCTGTGGAAAATTTTAGAGCGTTGAAAGACATAGGAAAATGACCTTTAGATACCTTGAAAATAACAATAGTTCTTCCCTTCACCCCCCCAAAAAAAAAAAAGGCAAATCAGAAATCAGGTGCGCCATAAACTCATCCCGTGACTGTTGAAGTACCTGCTGTAATGGACGTTGTGAGATGCGAATGGACCAGTGAAACATGTAGTCATCAGCTTATTAGTGGACAAGGCTAGACGCGCAGTTCAGACCACTGATGAACAGGAGAAAGAGAGTTGGTGCAAGGACAGATCCCTGATAAACACAACTGATAATTTTGGAAGACCATGTACAGCAACTGCTGTAGAACGACCACAAAGGAAGCTAGATATGAATTAACCGACAGAAGGACAGTAACCGTAAGAGGAATGTTTAGAAATTATAATTTGTGTTAGACTCGGTGGAAAGCCATCGAAATGTCAAGCACAATAACAAAAGTTTCACAAGTACCGGAAGAGGATGACCAAGTATTTGAAAAGACTGCTGGAAGGTTGTCAGTGTTGAGTCCCTGACAGAACTCATGCCGATTACCAGAAAGATTACATGTGGAATGGTGCTTAGGGATTCTCTTAATCAGGATAGACTTGAAAGCTGGAAAAGCAAGAGGGTAGAGCAATAGAGCGATGGCAGAACAATGGGAGCAAACTTTCAACAAGAAGGGAAGTACCGCAAGATCATAAACAAAGGGGCAAGAGTTTGCCTAGGCAGGGTGTCAGCAGGGAAACATAGTTGTTCAGAAAAACTGAAGGGACCACATCAGGACCGTGCACCAGAAAGGAAAAAAAAAAATTATAGACCTGAGGAGCTCAGAAGGAGGGAGAGAAGGGGGAACAGCAGTGAAATCGTTGTCATGTATTTTATTATTCAATTTTAGCTACCTCTCGACAATTTATTCATCTTGGGAGAGACTTTTTGCAGTGAAGTGCTAAATGAATGTTATATTTAGTTTGTCCAGTTGGAAACACATGTACTGAGCACAGTAAAATCGTCTGATGGCAGACAAAATAAAAACAGACTGGACATCCTCGTGGTGATAGCGTTAATACTTCAAACCGACGAAATTTTTGTCATTTTATTATTGTTAATTATGGATGTTAAGTACAACTTTGATTTTCTTTTCACAACCAGCTGGCTCTCAAACTGCATAAAATCACCCGCTGGCAGCAAGAACAAATTACAAAAAAGACGTCATCTACATAAAGGACAAGTTTAGATGTCTGCCATGTTTACCATACTCTCTACGCTCCAACATTTAACCTCTTCACTCCCATGACACATTTTCATTTTAACCAGGGAAAGACCTCTCGTACCGTAGGCGTTATTGGAGGCTGTACCTAACCCTTTAAGTTTCTCCTAATTGCTTGATCTAATCGTCTGTGGTTACCAGAAACAGAATTTATACGTCATCGGATTCGAGGGGTGAATATCAATATCCCCAATTCTCACACAAATGATTGGTTTCTTACACACACACACACACACACACACACACACACACACACACACACATTTTCTTATTCACTCACACATCATAGACGCAGTGTGCCGCCGTAAGAACGAAGGACGGAGTGATGATGGTTCCGCCACAGTACAACAAGTCATTCCCTAATTTCAGCTGGAGGTACACCATCCATGGCCATTCTCCCTTCTCCGCCGCCTTCCCACCTTTCACCCTCGTTGTATCGGCATCGTACTCCGTCAAGTACATCCTTCTGTCACCTTCCCCCTCCTTGGATGTCGTCTTCTTCCTCTGTGTGTCGTCAACTGTCGCTTCGTCCATCTCCGTCCCCTCCTTACTAACCCGTGTAATAGAGATCGTTTTGTTTACACTCGAGTCTATAGTTCCAGATGTGGCTGAGTTCGCCTTCACCTCACTTCCCCATCCCTCGGCTGTCGCGTCAAGCCCCTGTTTGTTGTGTTCTGTTGTTTCGTCAGCAGTTTGGTCGTCAGTAATCAAAGTTCCGTTGATCGTATCCCAGCCATCCCATGTGTTGTTCGTCGTTCTGTCATATGCTTCCGTTATATTCACAAATTCTTCTTTTGTAGTGGTAGCTTTGTCTGTCGTCTGGTGGTCATTCTCCCCTGCCCCACTTAAATCTTCTTTGGTCTTACCTATCGCTCCTGCCGCCACGCCATCAACACCCCGCCTAACAGGACGCGACTGGGAGCGGACAGATGACTGAGCCTCGGCGTCAGGGGTGGTAGTGCCGCATACTGGTGGGCCGAAAGGTGGAGAAACTTTAGATTTAAATAATAATAACAATAATAAACAGTGGTAATAACAAAAAAAATAATAATAATAACTGTGATAATAATAATAATAATAATAATAATAATAATAATAAATGAGCGTGAAAGAATGAGGTGTAGGAGAGAATGAGGCGGAAGAACTGACAAGCAATCGAGCCTGCTGGATGAAATTTATGAGGAGAGCATGGCCAGGGTTCGGCACCCATTTTAAACTGTGAGTCGTATTTACCCTGTCAGACAGGTGAGTGTGAGGCTACGTACGAATTGTATTTTGACCTGTCAGGTGGACCCAGCATTCCAAGGGCTTGAACGGAGAGTGAACGGCAGTGTGGCTCAGTTCAACTGAGGAGGACTATGCCTGGTATCTTAATTTTTTTCTTTTTCCTGGCTCTCTGGACCCAGCCTCACCCCAACTTCGGATGGGAAAGGTCTGGATGATGATGATGATGATGATGATAATGATGATGATACTACTATTACTACTACTACAACTACTACTACTAATCTATATTGTAATGATCCGATTTCTGTATGTCTGTTGGTTTGTTGGTTTGTCCGTTTATAACCGTAACACAGCAAAAATGGTGCATTGTTGTGCAACTTTTGTTACAGCAAGGTACCGCTAAAATGTTCTGACTTGGAGAATAAAACAATTTCTAGTCTAATCGGGCCACCGGTTCCAGAGTTATGACTCATTTCTGGCCTTTTACTCAGAGGACTTTGGGCGGATCACTTTCTTTGTGGCACTGAAGTTACCGTAACACAGCCGAAAGTACAGAACTTAATGCATTTTTTTTTTTATAGGATGGTACCATCAGAAAGTTCAAAGCTGAAGAATAAAAATAATTTCCAGTCCCACTGGGCCACTGGTTCCTGAGTTATGACTCATTTCTGGCCTTTTGACATCAAATTGAAAGGCCGCTGAAGGCAGCCTTTAAGTGAGTAATAATAATAATATAATAAAAAAATGATAATAATAATAATAGTAATAATAATAATATTAATTATTATTATAAAAATAATAATACCTACAAGATTGTTCACTGTATTTGGCAGACCTTCCATAAGGCATGACTAAACTACTCTGAAATATTTCTTTCATACAGCTGTATGTCATTCATTAGGTGGGATGAGGGGAGAGAGGGAAGACAAAGAGCAGTCAAAGCCTCCCCACTCACTTCCAAAGCCACACTGAGAGAGAGAGAGAGAGAGAGAGAGAGAGAGAGAGAGAGAGAGAGAGAGATTTGTAGTCTGTTGCGAGATGCCAGAAGTCTACAAGCTGAAAAATTATTCTAAATTTTTTAATGAACGGAAGAAGGAACCAAAAACTATATATATATATATATATATATATATATATATATATATATATAATATATATATATATCATCATCATCAGCTGTTTGAGTATCCACTGCAGGACCGGCCTATCCTGACCGAAGTCGGGACGATACAGCCAATGTATCTCTACCAAGTGGCTTAGGCTGTCTGGTAGAGATTGTATGTAGGGTGAAAAGTGCTTGTAAGTGTAATTGTAGTGTTGGAGTGGCTTTGGATGTGTGTGTAGTCTGTGAACCAAGTATAATCAGCCTGCGCAAGCCTACTGGGTGCACGCATACTTTATAGTAAGCGACACTGGTTCAACCACAGCACCCCTTGTGTCCGCCAGTGTAGTATGTGGCCGGGTGAACACTCCCAAAGTTTATTACCCTGGCGGGGTGGAAACCCTGGTTCACCCATGTACGAAACACACACTCTACCCCTGTACCACAGGGGCTCCATATATATATATATATATATATATATATATATATATATATATATATATATATAAAACAAAGTGCCAAATTCAAGATTTCTTCATTTCAAGATGCCTGGACACATTTCATGTAAATGAATGGAGATCATAGGCAGAAGGAAATACAAACAGAGCAAAACAGTTCCAGAGCTGACCTGTTGCATACATGAAGGACTGGGAGTGTTGGTTAACTTTTGCATTAGAGAGTTGGACAGAAAAGAGATGAGAGTCTGCTGTCACACAGGTGACATGCGCCTGCTGTAATGGAATAGGGATGCAAGCAAACAGTATTAAGGGCAGTGACTACTGAAGTAGCGACAAAAATGAGATAAAGGGGCAACAGTGCAGTAAAACGACAAAGGTTCAAGGAAGTCAGTAAGAAGATGAGAATTAATGAGATGAAAAGCCTGTTGAGAAAAACTATATGTGCGAACCCCCCCCCCCACGTGAGAGTTTTACTTTACACAGGGAAAATCCCTGTACAGTCAACAGCTGTGCAGGGGTCGGCTTAGTGAACCTAATCTCATAGAAGCAGATTTTGCAAGATCAGTAATATGGTCTTTCCACGATAAAACACGAGATAATGAAACCTCAAGTATGTTCTGAGATATGCAGGAGTTAGTTGGATATTGTTAACCCCTTAACCGTGGGGCGTCACTTTCGTGACGCTTGGGAGCAAGGGATCATACCGCGGGGCGTCGCTTTTGTGATTCTGTGTTATTTTGAATTCACCCGGGCTTCCAAGTGGGGGCTTGTATCATCTATCAGTACTGCCAATGTCCAACACTAGTCAGCACTCCTAATCTCATCTGTACTCCCATCCATTGTTGACAATTTAGCCATTTCTCCCCATTCTTGACTACCCTCCCTACCCCCCCTCCATTACCCTATCCTCTCGCCTGCCCGGCCGTGCTACGCTAAGTAAATCATCCCTGGAATTTTTCACTGATTTCATCCATTGAAATAAGCCCTATGCCCTATTCTTATACCAAATAATATATACAAGAAAGAAATAAGGTAAGTGAGAGTGCCATACACCTGGAATTGGCTAATTATCACCTGACAACACCTCACGTGCACTCGTTCGCTAATTTTCGCTGTTTTTTTCCCCTTGAAATATGCCATATAATCTATTTTCGTAATAAATATACATATAAGGAGGGAAGGGAGAAGCCTAAGTGATATTTACATTCGCCTGGAACCACCTAATTTATAATGTATTGTCTAGATTTCCTGCCAATCATTTCAGTGAAATACATAGCTGTTTCAAGAGCTACGTTGGTAGTACTGAATATCCCCTAAGTAGGCCTCTACCCGGGCCGGCCCTCCTCTTGCTGACTTCAGGGCCTTTTTCACCCCCATGCAAAGGGCCCTGTGACCTTTACCCCCTAGTAAACCTCATGTGGAAAGAGGTAAAGGGCTGACAATTGATAAAAGAGTGACTACGATCTTTCTATTGAGTAAAACAGTGCAAGTGGAATTGTAAATAATGTGTAAATAATGTGTAAACAGCAAGTGAAAGTAATGAATGTAAATATACATGAACAATGGAAAATAGTTTTATAAGTTACTTCAAGTGACAGTGCATAACACAGTGTAAATAAAATAGAAATGTAAATAATGTAGATAAAATAGAGAACGTAAATAGAAATGTAAATGAGTAGTATTATAAGAATACGAGTCTATACCCTAGGAGTAATGAAAGTGAAAGTTTCACTATAGCATGTCTGAATACTATGAGTTATGAGAGTGAAGATGAAAGTGACATTCACTCTCAATGCTAGTATACAGGACGAGAAAGTGAATGCTACGTATTTTACTGAAAGAAATTGAATCCCTACAGTGACAATAAACTAATACTACTGAAGGAAACTTATGGATAAAGACTGTAGATATATATAAGTGTTATATAGTAATAGAAATATAAAGTGTGGGGGGTTTTATGAATAATAAATGACAGAGTACCAAGAGCGAACTAGCGCAAGTGCGGCGGTCAGACGCGCTCATAATTTTCATTGCTTTCACAGTGTTTTTTTTTTTTTGAGTATGGATCCCAAACTACTTGAAAATCATAGAGTAGTGTTTATAGTGTTAATATCTGGCTGTGGTAATCATATTACGGGTTGTCGGGAAGTGTAAAGTGGAGACTTCGTTACCCAACTTCAGAGGTCTCCACAAGTCCTACGGTAACGATGAAGGCTCAACAAACATTCCAGGAGAAAGCTGAAGGTATGTGCCATAAGCATATTTAATTTTAATATTCTAGGACTAATAACTGATTTTTGGCAAATATTTTTTGAGAGTCTGTCGGAGCCCGAATAACCCCGCGGCACACGCAAAACATCGGTAAACATGCCCGCGGTGTAGGGGTTAAATATTAACAGATACTCCTGTGGAAGATTTTGGCTGGTTGAAAGATGTATGAAATGAGACTTTGGTCCATTAACCCGCGGTGTTCCGTCGACGTTCTTTAACATCCAAATGTTTTGTCACTGCCAATCCCGTCGACATATATAAATGCGAATCAATTGCAAGGTCCCTAATTTGCACAATTTTCAATTTTCACAAGTGATTTTTGGTATGTATACACGTGACACCTTCCTCTACAAGATGCCAGGCAGGGACAATGCTTTACCCAGCATGACCTCCTCCCCCCCCCTGCAAGCCATTGTCTCAGCAATTCACCTGTTATCAGTGACCTGGCCAGTAAAGCCATGTCATGCCACGGTACGAAATTCAGGGCCAGAGTGATTCCCCAATCAATGACAATGTGGAGGACAAACTTTACATAGCATTAGAGGAAGAAACAGTCAGAAATGATGATCAGGTAATGTGGCAAAAGAAGGTCAGGTATGGTGATGAGTTAGTGAGTGAAACAATGCTTATAATGCCTATATTACTGCTTGAAAACCAATATACTCTCGTATTACATATAAATTCGTACCAAGTAAATAAATAAATACCATTTATGAGTGGTGTGAAATAGTTATCCTCCCATAGAACTCGTTTTCTTTGGTGCCAGCCTGTTAGAAAACCCAGTAAGGTAAGGAGGTACTCCTACCTGTATCGAGTATTTTAAACCTCAGGTGAGCGATTTCTCTATGAATTTTCGATGTTTCTCACCAAAAGCGGAGGTTTGAGCCAAAAAAAAAATTTCTCCAAAAATGGTCGGGATTAGGGGGAGTCACTGGTGGAAAAGTGGTCGGGATGGGACGGATTAAAAACAAGGTTATTTTTGCCCCAAGCAAGGTACGAACCATGTCAGAAATTAAATATGCCATAGCCTCAGACTGTGTTTGTTGAAGTAACTGCTGTGAGGGATGCTGTGAAAAGTGAGTAGATAGGTGAGAGGTGAAGTCATCAGGCATGAGTAGCTGTGGTTAGACGTACAACTTCGGTCTTTGATCATTATTATAGAAGGACGAGAGTTGGTGACACCGCAGAACTCTGAGGAACACCACTACCAATAGCTTTAGGAAAAGATCTATGGCCGTCTACAGTACAGCAGCAACTGTATGACATTTACATTTTTGTGTACATAATCTAATAATCCTATACAACTACACTATTCCATTGCTATCCAGTACTGTTTTATCTAGATGTACTCGTATACTCCTTGAACAAGTATAATTTAATCTTACACTGCTTTACTTTGATATTATTTGACATGAATCATTCCAGCATACAAAATATACTCTGTTCACTTTAACTTGGCCTAATATTAAACACTTTCCATCCTGACTGCTGACCTGCAATAAGATTTCATAGGCACGAAGAAATATCATGTCAACGATGTACTGCTGTACTATTGTTTTATTCTGCCACTGAGCTACATGAAGCTACCTATAAAACGACAAAAATCTCCACCAAAGGGTACTACCACACAGCTATATGCTTATCCTACCAAACTCTTAGAACCGTGTTATTGAAAATGAGACAGCGGTGTGGCGAAGCTTCCATTTTTTTAACGATAATTTTTGAAGTACGCGATGATAAAAGAACATGCCTGACCTTTCTGTATCGCTGCTAACTACACAAGATGCAGGCTTATCGCATACAGCAATTACAGGTGTTCCATCAATGTTAAAAATTATGGGGTTGCATACACCTTCGCACACACAGTTTTGCTGATATGGCAGCTGTTCTCCATGCCGTACAGCAGCACCTCCTCTACTTACCCCTAGGACACAACTGCCTGCCCTGCGGTGCGTACCCACTGCCTCCTGGTGGTGGAAAAGAGGACTAGTTAGTCACAGGAACACACTATGCAGAAATTAAATATGAACTTCAAGTATCATTATCATTAACCACTTCAGTCTGAGAACGTTAATTTCTTGCTGCATCCAGACAACTATATTTTGTTTCAGATGGACGCCTAATAATGCAGGAGTTCGTAAAGGCTGTATCAGATTCTTCCAGTTCCACAGGTCTTTCCCAAGTTGTATACATTTGGAGATTGCAATAATGATAATAATAATGAAAAAAAAAATATTCGACTTCATAAACGATTTTTTTGTGGTATTCTGTCCAACTTACTTCTAGCCATGACCAATGACAGTAAAGGGCTAAGGTAAAGCAAATGTTAACCCAGTCCAAAATTACTGTCGAGTAAACCCCATCAAAAGTGCATCCTGTCAAAAGTGCACCCCGTTAAAAATGCATTCCAATGAAAGTGAATACCTTTAAAAGTGAACAGTTAATGCGTAATAAATAAAAAATAAGCTCCAAAAGTGAACAGCATCAGAAGTGAACTCGATCAAAAGCAAACTTATCAAAAGCGAATTCTATTACAAATGAACTTACTCAAAAGTGGACACCATTATAAGTGAACCCTGTCGAAAGTGAGCTCCAGCAAAAGTGAAAAATATAGACAAAAGCAATAGTCGGATTCCCTACAGCAGAGGGAAAAAAAAAAAAAAAAAAAAAACAGACTAGAGCTGCTTATCATCTTTCCCAATATCTCACTGTGAACTCAACCTCAGCCGGAGTTTGTTTCACCCTATTGTAAAGTGCATGGACCGTCCCCTGGCCATGGCTTTGTTTGCCCAAAGGGATACGGTTCATTTGTTTTTGAGTATACCAAATGAAAATGGTATCATATTAAAATTCTGCCATGTCACACACACACACACACACACACACACGCACAAATCGCATCAACAACTTTGTCAAACTACGAAGCATGAGAACTAATAGAAGGCCAATAAAATTAATGATTTTCTGCTGTAATGCCTTTTTACTACCAGACAAATACTTTAACGGTCTCATAGACCAAATTAATTCTCCCAATTAATATTATGGTCTTAGTCTTCCCTGTTAACACAATCTCGGAAAACGCATACCTTCTCTAATGTCTTTTTTTTTTTTTTTTTCCTCTGCACATGGATCCGGATATATCTCGGAATTTCATATATTCTTTATTAAAACTGCTGCCCACCTATCATCCATAAGGTTTAATTGAAATCTTATGGGTAGGTACACAAACGACAAACAGACATGAGTGAATACATAACCTCCGTCCAGCTTCGTTGGCGACGGTAAAAAAAAAAAAAAAAAAAAAAAGACAGCTGGACCAAATCAAAGGAGAATCCAATTACATTACAGCCTCATCATGAGTTAACGGCATCAAGAACAATGCAAATGAAAATCGCATCAAGAATAGTGACAGCACTGAATCACATCAAAAGTTAGACCTACCAAACGAAATTAAAAGTGGACATCAGCAGTCAATCCAGCAGAAACCCCCCCCACATCGAGTGAACTCCGTCCACTGAGTACCGCGTCAAAATTGAACAGTGTCAGATGAGACTCGTACTGTATTAGAACCCAGCAGTAAGTGAACCGCACTGAAGTATTTATTAAATCACTTCAAAATGGTGAAAAGACAGAACAGCAACGGATGTGCATCCCACCAAATGAGAACTCTCTCTCTTTCTCTCAATCGGTTTTTATTACCCACTGAAATAATTACTCCCATCTCTCTCCATCTTTCCCGAATGAATGTCTGTTTCCCCCACTCTGTAGAACGGCTACAATCTCTCCCTCTCTCCCTCCAGAATGAAGCCTCTCTCCAACTCACTCCTGGCGATGACTCGACACTGGACGGGACGATGCCTACGGAGTTTGGTGGTGGTGGTGGCCTTGGTGAGGGATTTATACGACACCAACACCTCCGCCGCTTCCTTCACCGTCGCCTTACCGGAGCCTCGGCAGTACCTGGAGGAGGGTGGAGTGTGGGGGAGGGGGTAACGTTGTTAGTGTGGTGAGGTGGGATTCAAAACAAAGAAACAGGAACTATAAATGTAGAACAACTGTCAAAAGTATGTTTAGAGAAATGAGAGCCAATTATACTTCTTCATCATTCAAACCTTCGAAATCCTTGCTACCTCTGACAAGGATGGGAGAATGAAAGACTTTTTCCCCGGCTGAAAAACATCGATGATATATTGCCACGCCGATTTCGAGGGACGGAGATATATTGCCTCGCCGATTTTGAAGGATTTTGCAGTCAATTTTAATCACATGAGTTCAGTTGAGATTTGTACTATTTCGGCCTGCGTTATTTCAGTTTGGTGCTGGGAGTGAGTTGTATTTCTGCCATAACAACAGTCGCCATTCTTCAACTACACCAATAAAAGCAACACTTACAACGGACTAGAACAACCTAACTATATAACCGGACCCTTGGGGGTGTTTGTCCTTAAAAAGGAAAGTGGCCTGTGACACTGTTGACTAAGTTGTTCTGTGAATCTGATATGATAATAAAAATCTTAAGATACTTTTAAAATTTCTCAACTAAAGAATCGTTGTGAATATGACTCTTAAATATGTGAAACACAGTCTAGCATCCAGTTAGGCACAAGGAAGATTACTGGAGCCGCCCTGGGAGCTCCAGTCTGGCCCAGTTCTCACCTGGTTACAAGTGATTCATAGACTAATGTGTTAGTGGGCTAGATAGTATAGAATACCATATACTTACTCCTACAACACAGGAACAAAAGGAGAGAGAAAGAAAGTGACTGTGTAGTGCTGATTCATAAAATGTGAGTAAACTACTCTACTAGAGTAAGGCAAGGATAGTACAGAAGGTCTTTCTGGCCACCAAACCCACTAAAAGAACTTTTTTTTTTTTTTTTATAATTTCCTGTCTTCATCTCAGTAGGCCTATTTCTGAATAAGTAAATTTAAGATTTTCTGTATATGGGGCTACTGACTACATCAATGTTTAATTCCAAATCAGCATCTGTGGAAGTATTACCATTGTCAGATAAAAGGTCTTTAAAAATGTCCTTACAGGATTACCTAAAGAAAAAAAAGAACAGAAAAAGACTGCACTGACAACGCCTATCGTTCTACACAGTCGAATAACACTAGATCATTCATGTGACAGGCGTCCACGCGAAGGAGTGGCGCGTATTCCAACAAGCGGAACATGTTCGAGTCGAGCAGCATTTGATGACCATGATATTAAACTCAGATGCAAATCACATTCACCATTTTCCTCTGTAGTTTCACCTTTTGCTTTGACTGGAGTGATTTTTGTTGTCTGCATTCTGGAAAAAAAAATATATATATATGCACGTCGTGGCTTATGACTCACGTCAGTGCTGTCATTCACGCGGTTTGTGTACGGCAACAGCGGTACCAGACATCACCAAATAAAAGCGACTACAAAAAATCTCTCATAAAATTGTTATTCCTGAAAAAATATTCAATATGGTTCTTGACAGATCCATGTTTAGAACGATGCCTAAGCAAATTAACCACTCTAACAAAAAATCCGACTTCAGTCATTTCAGCGCTATGGCAATAATAATAATAATAATTAATAATAATAATAATAATAATAATAATAATAATAATAATAAAAGCATTTGGCATTCTTGTAAAAAGAAAATGGCGAATTTTGTAAAAATAAAATATTTCACGTGGTCATATTAATATTTCATGATGATACTTGAAAAATCATAATTTTTTTCTGTAAGTTCAATATTTCCACAAAGCTTCACGATCAGACGATGTCCCAGCTGACACCCCCAGTCCCCACCCACTCGCTGGCCTGGGGAGCAAATTTCTACTGTGTACAACAAGCTTTCTTGGTCGCACGATTCCCTCGTTTGTCCAAACAGTGAATTTATCAGTATTCAGAACGTTTATCATTTTTCTACAGCCTCCAGAATATCACAGGTTGAGCATCAGTGGCCACCTTGAAACCCAAAGCGGCCGAGAATCAGCAACACAAGACTGGCATGGTCGAGTCGCCAAAATATCAGCAGTTCTTGCCGAGTTTTCACCTAGTTTGCACCGGCAATATTCCGCCTGGATTAACCCAGTGTGATCACACCTTAAGGGTTGACATGATGAAGAGGAGGAGGAGGAATACACTGATTCAGTTTTATAAGTCTTTAGATCGTAATAAAAATTTTCTTGAGCTTATGTTCTATATTCAATTGTTTGCTGAAACTTCTTGCCTTACTCTATTACCACCAAACACTTCACAATGAATATTATAAGGTATAAATAAAGCAACTTGATTTATGATAATATTTAACTGCTATGGAGATTTGTTTGTTGTAATAACTGGCTTAAACCCTTAGATTCATTCTGATTTAACCACAGACACATATAAACCTGAACTATCATCATCATCATCATCATCATCATGCCAATCCTTATTCCCACATGCCAGTCAGGTGTAGCCAAGATTCCGAAGGCCTGGCTGGGGTATGATATGACCATGTCCCTGGACATGCTGTTGACAGTTGTCCTACTTTTATACTTTCTCTTTGTTTCTGGAGCCTACGTCACGGTCGTCACCTCGATTGTAAGAATTTGGGTTGGCCGACTAGTTCGCACTGCCGCCTGCGAAGCTGCCAGTCTGATAGCACCAGGGTTCGAATCAATGTGCGATCAACTAGTGCCACTCGGTTGGAGTGTCAGTCCACCTTTGTAGGTCAGTAGGCAAAAGGAGTATTTCACCAAGGGAAGGTACAACTGGCAGTTCTGGCCGGCGCAGTGTCCTTGTATACCGGAACAGAGGGTGAAAACCCTCATTGGCATGAAGACCTAAGCCACCATTACCTTTTATGATCAGTTCTCATCATTATTGCTATAATCGTCAGTATCAGTTTCATCATGTTCACAACTATCGAATTATCATCATGTTGGCAAATATCGAATCGTCATCATCATCATCATCATCATCATCACCACGTTCATGAATATCGAATCATCATCATCATCACGTTCATAAACATCGAATCATCATCATCATCATCAAGTTCATATATGTCGAATCATCATCATCATCAAAATCATCATGTTCATAAAACCGAATCATCATCATCATCATCATAAATATCGAATCAGCATCATCATCATCATCATAAATATCGAATCATCATCATCATCATCATAAATACCGAATCATCATCATCATCATCATCTTCATAAATGTCGAATCACCATCATCATCATGTTCATAAACATCGAATCATCATCATCATCATCATCATGCCAAATCATCATCATCGTCATCATCATCATCATCATGTTCATAAACATCGAATCATCATCATCATCACCATCACGCCAACACTAATCCCCACCTCAGAGATAGGGTGAGGCACTATCTAGTATGTACGTAAACATGTAAATAAACAAATATAGATATATAGATAGATACACAAATAGATAGAGAGATGGACAAACATACCGACAGATTGATAAACGGATAGACAGACAAGGTGTCCGGGACTTGACGCACTAACTTAGGTAATTTTATGGCTGATTTTGAGTAAAAAAGTAATATATCATCATGGGTCCAATACTCAACTCCTCTGGAGCTTCAGTTACTGATAACCTTATGTGTTAAGTATAACAGAAACCATTTTCACCCATAGCGCCATCAGTAACTTTAACTCAGTAGCTGCTCAGAATTAAAGCATGTTGCTATAGCATATTTTGCTCAAAGTTAGCCCTAGATTCACCTCCTTAAGTCACTATAGCAAGTACCGGAACATTCTTCTGGTGTTGGCCTGAATAAGGAAATAACTGAGGTGTTGTGCTTACGTGCGGGTGGTGGTGTCTGTAGCGAGGGTGAGGTGGTGGTGGTCACAAGGCCTCTTCTTCACTCCTTGGCACACCACTTTCAGACTCGATCCTTGGTCTGCCTGGGGATGGATGCATGACGATAAATAAATATGGATAGAGATATATACAAGCTACATGCTACCACATCAGGGTCCCGATGATGAAGTCTCGTAATATCCTTGCTGTGTGCAACGCATTCTTATTTATACGCACATCTCAGGTACTGCAACCACTCTCTTCGACTATGGGATCCTTTCACTGGAAAATGTTATGGTGGTAATCAATCCTTTAGCCGATACAGGATTTACTACTTCTTTTGTCGATTTTCTGCACCGACTAATGAGGTAGCGACACAGGCTTGTATTTTTTTTATTTACCTGTACAATTAACCAGTTAGGAGTGGGTTGTATAAAATTCGGATGAGTTCATGAACTGAAGAAGTTTGAATGCACTTTTCAATAGTACCATTATGATGCCTATACTGTAAACACAGAAGATTGCTAAATGACTTTGACGTCTTTTTTCTTACTGTGACCTTGGAGTTGATTTGAACGTGTAAACTACTAGAATGAAAGCATACCGGCAACTGGATAGGATTTACTTGACACCTCAGTCGTAACAATCGATCCATTCCATTTTTTTTTATAATTAAATGGCCATCACCCTGAAGGGGCATTAGGCCAGCAAGAATCAATAATCATGAAAGCCAAAATAATGATATGAAATATCTGCATCTATTTCATACCAATATTAAGTTATTATTCATGTTTATGAAACACAATAAGTAATAAAGAATACATCAGTATACATGGATAGTACCAGGACAAATACTTCCATCTATGCATCACATGTAGACTCATTACTGTACTACTACAAAATAATCAAATACTTATCAAATTTATATAAAAAATACATAAAAGAAAAAATTACAAATGTATTGGTCCGAACAAAAGAAAAAAAATACACATTTATATGAATGTAACCCCCTCCTGCGATTCACAAATATATAAAAATGTATTGATGTATATATATATGTACAAAAACCATATCCCTATATATATATATATATATATATATATATATATATATATATATAATAAGAAAACCACAACCAAGTTCATAAAATAAATCTCAACTCTCTGATCAGTCTGGTCACTTTCAGGAAAGTCATCAATTTATTAGTCACACCAACGTCTCCATCACCTAAGACAGAATCATGTGTGAAAGGAAGTGCATTTGTCCTACAGTTGGCAGCCACAGAAGTACGTTCCCCCTTGTATCTACTGCAGTACAAAAGGATGTGACTAATAGATAACACCGCGTCACATGTGGTACATCGCGATGGAAATTGTCTGTTAATATATGGTAACATATTATTAGGGTGGAATTCATGAGGAGGTGGGCTAGAGCGACCTCCTCCCGTCTGTTTCTTCGGGAGGAGCTGGACCAGTCATATATGTTCCTTTTCACTGATGGAATTGCCAGGTCGGTCGACTGACTTTGCCACAGAAGATTAATTGATTTCTTTCCGAAAGAGAGACTAGACTGTAGCTCACGAGGAACGTCCCAAGTCTCGAGTTCTACAGCCGATTTAGCTAGTGCGTCAGCCTGCTCATTGCCGTAAATACAGCAATGACCAGGCACCCGTATCAGAAAGAAGGATTTAGTACGTGTGTGCAGCTTATTGATAATGCGGCCCAGGACCTCATGTGAATCAGTCCAACACGAATTAATTGCCTGAAGGCGCGGACTTAGAGTCCGAAAAATGCAAAGCAAAGTTTATAGCTTGATCTGTGGCAAATAATTCGACAGTGAATACAGACGTATAGGGAGGCAAGTGAAAACGGATGCGGCACTCCGTAGACCACACACTCGCACCCACACATTCATCCAACTTAGAGTCATCAGTGTACAAGTGGAATTAAGCTAGGTGTCTAATGAGGATCATCCGGAACTATTATCATATCTCCACCTCCGGCGCCTTGTACTTTGGGACGGGGAGCCAATCAGTGTTAAATGTGGTAGCAAGTGACTCCCAGGGTGCTATTTTTGATGTTAAAACCTGATCCCCATTAGAAAGGTCGTACCCTAACGCCTCACAGAGGAAGTGAAGCCTCACAGCTACCAGCTTGAGGGCCGCATACAGCAGGTATTCCCACTGTAGGTTGGAAGGCCAAGTGAGCATTTACGGTGGGTGGTGATACCATAAGAAAATAACAGGTGGTCACGTCATAGACGAAGGGGAAGCACATTAGCCTCCACTTCCAACCGCTCCACATGAATACATCGAAGGGCTTTGCGACATATGCGCAAGTACACGTTCTGAAGGACATCAAGTCTACAGAGGACAGCATCCGATGCCGACCCATACACCTGTGGGCCATAGTCAAGCTTAGAACGGATAAGGGACTTAACGTCAGTAAAGACGTTCTGTCTGCTCACCAAGATTTACCAGAAAGAAACTTAAGGACGTTAACTTTTTTACTACAAGAAGCAAGCAAATGATTCATGTGTGTTCTCCAACTGAGCCTACTGTCAAAATGTAGACCCAGGAATCTTACTGAATTTTGAAAAGGTATCGGCTGGTTATCTATAGTTAAATGCAAAGGAGGTATGTTAAGTTTACGAGTAAAAACAACATCGACACACTTAGGGACGGAAAATTTAAATCCCCACTCCAGGGCCCAACGCTGAACAGATTCAAGTGCCAGTTGAATCTGCTGTGCCGTGGATTGTGCATTGCAGGAAGAGTGCCACATTGCACAGTCATCAGCATAGAGTGAGTATCTAAGCATCCTGGGGGCGGAAGCGGACGACAGAATGTCATTAATGGCAATGCTGAACAAAGTAGGGCTAAGCACACTTCCTTGTGGTACCCCATTCTCTTGGACAAATATGTCCGAAGTTACGTTACAGGTTAACCTGACAGAAAACGTTCTGTCAGTAAGGAAGTTCTAAAGGAAAATGGGTTAATTACCTCTTAAACCATAAGCGTAGAGTTTACGTAGTATTCCGTTTCGCCAGGTCATATCATAAGCCTTATGAATATCCAGAAAAATTCCTATCATGAATTTGCGACTGACAAAAGCCTCGGCTATGCAATGCTCCAGGTGCACTAAATGACTCAGAGTGGACCTGTATTTACAGAATCCACTCTGTTGATCATTTAACACACCATTCGACTCTAAAACAAAAAGTAACCTTTTATTGACCACACATTCAAAGACCTTACATAGACAGTCAGTCAGTGCAACAGGTCGAAACGAACTGGGACTCATAAAGCTACTGTTCTGGCAAGGTATCGGTATGACGTGCGCGTAGTGCCATGAGTTTTGGAACGTGTGAGACACCCAAATCTCATTTTACACCACTAACAGCTTACTCAGATTGGCCTGAGTAAGATGCTGGATCATACCGTAAGTAATGGTGGATGGACCAGGACTGGAGCCTTTTACAGGATTTTAGGGCGAGGAGAAGTTTGTCTAATGTAAATTTGGAGTTGTAGCTGGTATCTCCGTCTTCCGTGGCAAAGTCTAAGTTTTGCAGCTCAGCTGTATGCTTATGGTGGAGAAAGCGAGGATCGTAGTTGGCTGAGCTGCTTACCTGGGGAAAATGGTCAGCGATAGTATTGGCAATGTCCATTGGATCGTCAATGACATTCCCGGCCACCTCAAGCGTGGTGATTGGTGAATGGGTGTACTTGTTGTTAAATACATTTATGGTGGACCAGACCTGACTTAGTGGGATGGTGGAATTCATCGTGGACACAAAACTACGCCAGTTTCTCCATTTTGCCACTTTAATTGTCCTCCTTGCCTCAGCCTTAGCTGCTTTGTAGGCAATAAAGTTTGATTCTGTTGGCTGTTTCTCAAAAATCCTGTATCTCCCATTGCGCTTAGTGAGTGCTTGTCAGCAGTCTGGTGTCCACCACGAAACTCTACGCTTGTTTGACATTGTTGACATCTTGGGAATAGCAGCCTCAGCTGCGTGTATAATGGAAGTCTGTAGGTGTGAGACTTTCTCGTCAATGTCACCTCCTGATATGTCTATTTTGGCGACCTGTGAGTAGTACCCCCAGTCTGCTTTCTTAAAGTTAGAATTAGGTGGTGGAGCAGGCCGAGAATCGTTGCGTGTGTAAGAAAGACAGAGTGGAAAATGATCGCTACCCATCGAGTCGTCATACGGGTCCCAAGAGATGTTAGTGTGTATATCGGGAGATGACAAGGAAAGATCTATACGTGACATGTTGCCAGTGCGGTCGTCTACATGAGTCACTTTACCATTGTTTAGAAGACAGAGGTATGACTGTAATATTAGGTCGACTACTTGCTCCCCCCTACCATCACTCCTCAGGCTTCCCCATTGACAGTGATGGGCGTTAAAATCACCTAAAATTAATTTATGACCCCGAAGTTGATGGACTAGTGAAGTGAAAGCATCACCATTAATGGGACCATGGGGAGGGCAGTAGATAGAGCAAATAGACAGATATGCTTTATTAAATTTTACTCTGCACGTGACAGCTTCCAAAGTCGAATTTAGAATCACTTCCGTTTGTGGATGTGATTTATGGGTGTATATGGCAACTCTGTGACCATCATATCTTCTATACGAATGGTAGTGTTTGAACTGGGGAGGACCAGGGTGATCCACCAGGCACGTCTCCTGTAAACAAACAATGTCTGGCCTGTTTATAAATAGCAAAATTGTTATATTGTGGAATTTATTCCCAAGAGTCCTACAATTCCATTGTAACACGGTGAATGTGGCGGTTTAAGATTTAAGAGCGGGGTCAGTGTGCTTAGCTTTTATATGCCACAAGCTGCCAGGTGAGTGGCTACCAGGGGACCTATCCCGGTGCTTACTATCGGAAACCTCCATACACTGATCATCAATAACTAGGCTCCCAGAGCCCCCCAAGGAAGAGCTAAACCTTTTCTCCCTCACTGGACCAGGAGCAGGGAGGACATGACGATGTAACTGTTTCGTAAGGGTGGTCAAATTACTCTTAACAGAGTTGTCAGACTTCTGTTTAGGCTTTACTGACTGAAAGGCAGTGGCAGCCTGAGAGTAGGAAGTTGCCGTGGGGATGTCAGTTTGAGAGCTGGACTGGACAGGAGGCTGAGATGGCGGGGTCGAGTGCGTGGCAAGAGGAACCGGTTCAGGGTCAGTCTGTGTTTCAACAGAGCACAACACGGGACTGGACGCACCGATGAAGCATTGGACCTATTTGGCTTGGGAGTTGCTTGCAACTCCTTCATCTTTTTCCTTGCTTCACAAAAGGAGATACCCTCTGTTGCCCTCACTGCGCAGACCTCTTTCTCTCCTTCCACTTGGGGCAGTCCCTAGAGGAAGTGGCGTGAGCACCCCTGCAATGAAAGCAACAGACAGTCTCTGATGTGCAGTGTTCAGCATCGTGATCCTGTGTTGCACATTTGCCACACACTGAATGTGAAGCCTGACAAGTCTTATCATTATGTCCATATAATTGACTTCACAAACACCGAAGAGGATTAGAGATATATGGCCTGACGTTGAGAATTTCATACCCGACTTTTACCTAGGCTGGGAGATTCACTCTGCTAAATGTCAAGATGAAAGCTGCAGTCTTTATCCTTATGCCCTCCGCAAAATGAGTGATAAATCGGGCCTCAATCACATCTTGCTGAGCAAGTTCACGTACGATCTAGTCCTCTTCCATGACCATGAGATCCCTGCAAGTGATGACACCCTTGCAGGAATTCATGGCATGCGGGATCCTCGGCTCGACATCTTAACAGTGAAACTTGCGAAGTTTCATCAAGTCATGAACCTGTGAGGAGTTGACAGTTTTAATCAAGAAGTCACCATTGGCAAGTTTTTTCACTTGTTCCGCTTCCCTCGCCCAGTGATCAATCACCCTTCTGATAAGAAAAGGATTGAGACTGCTCAGGGGTGTGGATCCGAGAGCATGTAGGGTGGCAAATTTGGCATTTTTTACAGAGATGTCCATTGTACGTGTCTGGGGCCGTTCAGTTTGGGGATGGTCAGTCGATGTGGCAGTCTGTGGTTCGTCATGACTACCTCCCCCCCGAGCGGGAGGGGAGGCGGTAGGGGCGTCCGGCATAGTGACCACTTCCCCCTAACGAGGGAAGTGGGAAGAAGGAGGAAAACAAGCAAGGGACAAAACACACCGGGACCAAACACCTAAGGCTGAAATTGCCCTATCAAACCACTCCAGGGAGGCCCGACCGTGTTAATTCATGCCCCAGAGCGATCAGTGGGGGGGACCCTCCGTTGGCAGCAAGCAAAAGTAATCTCAGTATACAGGAACAAACACCTACTGTTGCTAGCTATCAGGGATGGGAGGAAAGTGAGAAACTAGCTAGCCTAACGCGCACCAGAAGGATGAATTAAAAAAAAAAAAAAAGGCTAATTCCTGGTGAGGCAGCTCTAGGAAGCTAGAGGAGCGCTCAGAAACACAACCTCGCTCTCCACGACCATGCATGAAAGTGCCATTCTTCGGCCTGTAGAGCTCAAACGAACGAATAGACGAACAGACAGAAACTCATTCTGGCTCAGCTGCTCGAGGCCCTCGACTTTGTCTTCGAGAAAACACACACACACACACACACACACACACACACACACACACATACACACACACACACACACACACAGAGGGATTCAATCTAGGCTGACGTGTGACACCGGCGCTCCGTACCAAATCATCACGGCCAGTGGCATTACCTAAATAGTATCTTTGTATGAGTCAAGCTCAGTACCAGGTTAGACTAAATGATTGTTCATTATTAAAAGGAAAAAATAATAAGTTTAAACAAGACTTGTAAAAACAGGAAATAGAACCAAGACGAAAGAATACGCTGAGTCATCGCTGAGATTTGTTTAGACTACAACAACACGGAGATTGTAAGTACATGCTTTTCACTTAAAGTATTGCAAAATGGATACAAACTTAAGTAAAACAAATTTGGAAAAGAAAAGGGATAAAGATAAAAAGCAAAATGATGATTTCTACCAAGAATTGGTTGAAGTAGAGACCCACAATAGACTGGTTGAACGTGTAAACAAACTAGAAATGGCTTTCAAAAATGAAATTGATGAAATAAAGAAGCAGATGTACTTGCAAAAGGAAGAAATAGAAAACTAGGAAGGGAGGCCAATAAGAAAGACACAACCATCAGTGAATTAACAGTGGAATTGAGTACACTTAGGAAGAAAATGAGTGAAATGGCAAGTACAGTAGTCAATCACGAGAGTGTTATGGAAGAGTTTAAAAATGACACAGAGACAATTAGGCAAGTTAGCAGTCTTATTGACCAGAGCAGTGATATTGAGGAGAAGATAACACAAGTGAATGAAGCTGTGCAAAGCTACAAAAATGATGTAGAAACCACGTATGCTGAAATGGTGAAAGTAAAGAAAGACTTAGAAACAAGGGTGGAGGAAAAAAGCATTAAAAAGGAGGTGAAAAGAATAATCCAAAACAATCCAAAGTTAGTCAGAGATTCAGTAGAGATAAACAAATCAATAGTAATCACTGGTATAGAAGAGGAAGAAGTTAAAAACAAGATCACAAGAGACAAAAAGGAGATGGCAAATGTAATGAGCTTACTGAAAGAAGTATCAGAGGAAATCTGTAGTAAAGACATAGAGGAACACAAAAGGTTAGGGAAATAAGAGAAAAGCAAGACAAGACCTCTAAAGGTGACTTTCCAGAGTGTAAACACTGTGGAAGAGATACTAAAAAATGCAAAGAATCTTAAGGAAAAAGAGAAGTTCAAAAATGTATGGATAAAAAGATGCCTAACACAAGAGGAACTGGAATTACTGAAAGAGAAAAGGGAGGAAGCAAAAAAAAAAAAAAATTAGGGAAGATCAGAAGAGGAGAAGAAGAATTTTTTTTTTACAAAGTAATAGGATTGCAGGTACGAAAGTGGTACACAAACAGGATGGAAGAAAAAGGAGGAAGGTAGTAGAACCATGTCATGACAAGTATATAAACAAGATGATAAAGTTGATGTACTCAAATGTGGATGGAATGGTATCTAAATTACTAGAGATGAATGATTATGTCAGAGAAAATGAACCACAAATAATATGCCTAACTGAAACAAAATTAATACCAAGGATATCAAATGACATACTAAACTTAGAGGAATACAATACATGGAGAAGAGACAGATATTTAAAAAAAGGAGGAGGAATTATAATATTAACTAAGAAAAATCTAAAAGTCAAGGAAATAAAACTAGATATACCATCACAAGTAGAACTGATTGCAGTGGAGATCGACACATCTGAAGGTAAAGTAATTGTAGCCAATTTGTACATGCCACCCAGATCAAACACATGGGAAAGAGACGAATATGAGGACCTGGCAGAGAGTACAATTCAGAGTGTAAGATCATTGCTACGTAAAATGGAAGAGAAATCGGAAAGAATTATACTAACTGCGGACTTCAATACAAATATAAATTGGAATACTCTAGATATAATTAGCCAAGAAAGCTGTTGGGACCAAAAGCTCCAGGATCTCGTACAAGAGTTTTTCTTAACGCAACATGTGAGGGAAACCACCAGAAAAAGAGGACTTGATGTACCTTCAGTGCTAGATCTCATATTTATAAGGCAAGAAAATGATACTGACAGTTTAATATATCACCCTCCACTCGGCAAAAGCGATCATGTAGTACTAAATTATAACTTCAGGATAGCATATGACATAGTAAACAGCAATGATAGTTACAAAAAGAGCCTAAACTATAAAAAGGGAAATTATCAAGACCTAAAGAAGTATTTCTTAGAAGTTGATTGGGAAAATGAGCTTAGAGGACAAGATTTAAATGCTGTATATAAAAAATTTTGTGAATTTTATGAAATAGGAGTCCAGAAGTACATCCCACGGCACAAAGAAGCAGATAAGAAAATACAGAAATGGTTCAACACAGAATGTAAAAAATCAAAAGAAAGAAGAGATTTGTTGTGGAATAGATACAGAAGACACAATAGTGAAAGGGCGTATAATAATTACAAACAGGCAAGAAACGACTATACAAGAATAAGGAGGGAAGCCCAAAAACAGTTTGAGGAGGATATAATAAATAAAGGTAGTGATCAATCAAAGCTGTTTTACAGCTATATCAGAAGCAAAACTAAAGTAAAAGATATAATACAATCCATTACGGACGAGGGAATCACTTATACACAAGAGAAAGATATTTGTGAAGCACTAAATAAGAATTTCCAATTAGTTTTTACAGAAGAAAAAAATTTTGAGAGGGACTATGTGGAACACGCATGTCCACACATACTACCAGATATACAAATAGCAGAAAAAGTAATACAGGAGGAGTTAAGTAGATTAGATAGAGGAAAAGCAAGTGGTCCTGATGAAATTTCATGTTGGGTATTACGAGAATGTGCAAAGGAGTTATGTAAACCATTATTTTTAATTTTCAAGAAATCTTTGAGTCAAGGTAAACTACGTGATATTTGGAAAAAAGCAAATATTGTCCCCTTATTCAAAAAAGGAAATAGACAAAATCCACTCAACTACCGACCAGTATCACTGACCAGTGTTGTAAGCAAGGTATTAGAAAAACTTATAAGAAAAGCTTGGGTAAATCATCTAGAAGAACACAGTATGGTAACAGAAAGACAGTTTGGTTTCAGAAAAGGAAAATCATGTGTTACTAATCTGTTGAGCTACTATGACAGAGTAACAACCACAATACAGGAAAGGGAAGGATGGGTGGACAGTATCTATTTAGATTTCAAGAAAGCTTTTGACACAGTACCACACCAAAGACTTTTATGGAAACTGTACCATCAAGGAGGAATTCGAGGCAAACTGTTTTGTTGGATGCAAGACTTTCTAATAAAAAGAGAAATGAGGACAGTACTAAGAGGAAACTACTCATCATGGAAAGAAGTGACTAGTGGAGTACCACAGGGTTCAGTGCTGGCACCAATCATGTTTTTAGTGTATATAAATGATATAAACAGTAACACTGGAAATGAGAGCTATCTGAATATGTTTGCAGATGATGCAAAAATACAAAGGAGAATTACTAACACAGACTCTTGTAAAGAGCTACAAGAAGAATTAAATAAACTTCATGAATGGAGTAGTACATGGCAAATGGAATTCAATGTGGACAAGTGTCATGTAATCAAGTTTGGTAAAAGTGGAAAAAGACCTGATTGGGATTATAAGTTAGGAAATAAAACTCTATACACATCAGAAAGAGAGAAAGACCTAGGTGTGATTATCAATAACAGACTATCTCCGGCTGACCACATCAGCGAGAAGGTACGGAACATGTATACACTGCTTGCAAATATGAGAATAGCATTCACATACATAAATGAAGACATGCTAAGAAGGATAATAACATCATTCATTAGACCAACCCTGGAATATGCATCAGTAGTCTGGAGTCCTCATCTCAAAAAGCACATAGACAAGATTGAAAAAGTTCAAAGGGCCGCTACAAGATGGATACCAAGCTTAAGGGACCTAAGCTACGAAGAAAGACTAAAACTGAATCTACCAACACTACAGGAGAGAAGGAAAAGAGGTGACATGATAATGCTATATAAATGCATATTAGGAAAGGAGAAAATAGACATAAATGATTACTTAACATATGGAGAAGCATCAGCAAGAGGACACTGCAAAAAATTGCATAAGAAGAGAGGTGATAAAGACGTAAGGAAATTCAGTTTCCCAAACAGAGCAATTGATCAATGGAATGCACTACCGAATGAAATAGTGTGTGCCAAAACAATTCACAAATTTAAGGATATGTACGATAAATATGGTTTAAGACACGGGACAGTACGAGCTTGACTCATTCCTGTAAAGATACAATTAGGTAAGAACAATTAGGTAGGTAAGAACACACACACACACACACACACACACACACACACACACACACACACACACACACACTCATTCACTCACTCACTCATTCACTGATTCCCTCCCTACTCCGCCTTAAAACATACATATACTCACAATATTCAGCAGTGGGACATGAGAAAGATGACAAGCAGTGGACATGAATTGTGGAGCAGACGGAGCTCAGTGAGACAAACACAGCGACAACAGAAAATGGCATTAGAAGAGAGAGAGGTTATAGTAGGTGGGGCAAAGGTTAGCACGTCAAGCTCAGAACTAGAGGAGCGTGAATTCGATTTTTCGGCCGGTCAGACTCGTGGGATAGGTTTGCCTCGTGATCACACAGCCATACAATTGGGGAGTTGGCTGTAGACCGAAAGTGTGGATTACTGTACATTCTATGGGAAATATAAAACGAGGCAGAAATTGGTTACCTGTCTCAGTGACCCTCGGGTAGTCGATATAAATTAATCTATGCCTTCTCTTCTTGAACATTATTAAAGCTAATGGCAAGTTAAGTAGTCGACTAAACCTCTTCACTACGATTATCTCAGTGAATGTCATCAGTAGACGGGACACCTTCATTTATACATACACCTCAACCACAGTCAGTGCCATTTTATTCTTTTGTGTCCTTTTCGTGTAATTGTTCGACGTTTTTATGCACCTGAAGACGTTAATGAAGGCTGTAGATAATCCTTCCACTTCGAAAAATCTCCCCTGATCTTAATATAATCATGTGGAGATATCATGCATAAAATGAAATAAATATTATAGGGGTACATGGGTTAAATCCTTCACCACGATGACTTAGGAACTGGAAGGCTTTACTAGAGCCTTCATTAATCCCTTCACTGCTAGGGAACTCTTCTGAACACAATAAAATCATCAACAGATATAAAGAAGCAGTGTACTAAAGGGGATTGCTACTTCACGACAAACGCAAATTTCGTCACATTCTTGCAGTCTTCAAATGTTATTCAGCTTAAAAGAAACTTTTCCAGCTGAAGGAGTTACAAAGATTCTTCATTAACCCTTTAATACACACACACACACACACACACACACACACACACACACACACACACACACACACCAGTATCCTAAGAACGAAATTGGTTGGAAGCATGACTAAAGTAAACAGTAAGTTCTCGTAATGAAGGAATTATTACTGGGTACAAAGGTCACTCTAGAGGTCTTGTAGCCTTCCCCTCACACAGCCAACAATCTGCAAACCTCCCCACTTGAACACACTTGAAGGGACTTGGGTTAATGCCTATCGACTGCAAGAGCCATTCATCCTTTCAGCTAGAGGACGTAATTAATATTTAAGTCTTGTTGCTGATGGGCGATTTTTATCTTATTTTATTTATTTATTTTTTTTCGTTTCTGGGAAGCAGCCCTTATAATACATGGACAATGGAAGCTTTGCCAAACACCTCCAGTTCGAAAAGTCTCTCCTCAGCTGAATAAAATCGTTTCTAATAATGACTATTATGGATAAATTTGTCATCGATTAAAGAGTTACTACATGACAGTATTGTGATACCAACTCTAACGTACGGAAGTGAAGCTTGGACACTGTTGGAAGGACACAAGTCAAGAGTGAGAGCAGTGGAAATGAGTTATTTAAGAGGAGCCTGTGGAGTCACGTGGAGAGACAGGCTGACGAATGAGGATATAAAGGAGCGTTGTGGTGTGGATGTGGATGTGATAGGAAGCGTTATAAGGAACACACTGAGGTGGTTTGGCCATGTGGAGAGGATGGAGGGTGAAAGACTGACGAAGAGAGTGTATGTGAGTGAGGTGGAGGGGGGAAGAGGGAGGGGGAGGCCGAGGATGAGATGGAGGGATGGGGTGGAGAGGTATATGAGAGAGGGGGGTGTGAGTTGGAAGCAGGGCAGTGAAATGGCGGGGGACAGGGCGACTTGGAGGCGATTTGTTTGTGGCCACCCCAAACGGGATTGAGGCGTCTGGCAATAGATAGATAGATAGATAGATTAAAGAGGCAAAGTCAGGCAATAAATTTTTGCTGATAATGAAAGTTTGTTGAGTTCAAATCTTCCCCTAGAACACGACCCGTAACAGCAGAATGTAAAATCAAAAACACAAGGAAAAAAATAACAAAAAAAAAAAAAAGGGAAAAATCTAACCTTTTGAAACACGCACTAGTAGAGATGGGGTTTTCACTGTATTTCGCCAGGTGTAAATTTTCTTTAGACGGCACTGGGAAGATAGCTGTGTCTTAGATTGTACTTCCAGGCTGCTGAGTAATGCTGGGTGAGCAGGGACAAGTGAAACAAATCATGTCCAGCAGCCTGACCACTCGATCATTAACTCTATCCACATTAACTCGGCCCAAAATTGAGTGGGGAGCTGTAATATGAAACCAACACTAGAACAGGATGTCAGTTATGTGGAGGTATAATGCATAAGGATGTCCAGCCCTGGTATCGTTTAGCTATGCCACAGCTACGACGGGGGGTTCTCACACTTTGGCTGATCGTGTAACCCTTGATTTTATGTATCATAAACCACGTTCCCATCACAGGTATGGAAAACACGTTCCACAAATTAATGTCCGAAACAAACGCAAACAGACAGAACAAATATCCTCCTTAATTTAAAATATAATTTTCATTTACAACACTACAGTGTGAACAGCATGCAGATTGAAAGTAAAGCCCCCGTCACACATTCCATAATCGAACAACGGTGGCGCCACAAATTCAGTTATTGGCGCTGTCGTGAAATTTGACCATGATAAACGCCGATAACAATGTCACGATGGCTGTAAGTATGCGTCATGATAGTCGTAAGATGGTCACGATGGAGTCATGATAGCCGTAAGACTGAGTCACGACTGGAAGATTTTCAAAATTACGGTCATTTTGTTGTCATGATGAGGCCACGATCACCATGATAGTGCCATGACAGAGACATGACGGAGCCATGAATGTACCACGATAGCGTCAAGACTTATGCCCACGCACCCCACCCTCCCCTATTTGAGGGGTGCAGCAAGGTTGTGCTGCCACGTGTGCCCACGCAGTTGTCAAACCGCCGAGGCTGAAAAGTTTTTTTTTTTTTTTTTTTTATGTGTCCGACTCTGAGCATAGGCTTCACAGCCTGCTATCAAGGCCTAGCAGTCCTCCTATATACCATACACCTCTACATGTCACCACTTCGGTGCTAACACCCACCGTCCATATTGAATACATGCTAGGGCTGTTTCATACAGGACTGGTGTATTGGTATTAGCGGGGGTATTTTTACGACATGTCGGCGGGTCTCCTGGTAGATCAGTAAAGCCTGATTTAATGAAATTCAAATCCTTAAACTGTGTACCCCCTCCACAATATGTCTACCCCCGATGTATATATGTCCCCCCCCAATGCATACATGCCCCCACTAAACTTGCTAGTATAGGACTACATAATAGATAGATAGATAAATAGATAGATAGAGAGACAGATAGAAGCAGGAAGTCAAATGATGAGAAGGTGTTGTGTCTGCGAGAAGTGAGCAGCGCTAAACATGCTTACACGGAGGAAAGCTGACGACAGCGGCCAGTAAGGAGATGATGCAGTTAGCTGTCAGCAGTCCTCTCGTGAGAAAGATCTGTTGCCATGAGGAACATATGTGACACACCCCTACTACACCAGATTTTTAGAAAAGAGAGTTTAGAAGGAGACAAGCGACCCTAGAGAGAGGTCGAGATGGAGATTAGCCTTAGAACAGAAAGAGAGAGAGATAGCGAGACAGGGAGGTAGCTACCCGGGACTTATACTTTTATACCTGTTTAATATTTCCAAGACAAATAAAAATAGTCCCATACTATTCTTTACCTCTCCCGTCACTACATGACATCTGGTGGGGAAACTACTACAAGATATAAAAGCCGCTCGACCACAAGTCTAAAATATACTTCTCTACAAGTAACTACAAAGTCTTTATGACACTAGGTCAGCACGCTTTCCCAGGACCTGCAGCCTGGGAAGAGGGCGTTACTGTGTCAGTTGATAGCAGGCAGCCGAAACGGGCAGACTATTTTACTGTGAGCTTGTAATAAACTCCTTATCTAGCTGTTTGTACACGGAGTTTCTATCACCAAAGTATTGCAAGTTACATTTGGTAGCAGCGGTGTTTCGAACCATCAGATTCTGACCGCCTCCACCGATTTAGTGACATCACAAGATACACGACGTCTCGCATCTGCCAGCCTCGCCCCTCCTTAGTGCCTCTAGTGGTGTAATACCTGGCTGTGCTTTCCGAGTGTCCAATTTTTCTCACCAGTGCTCACCTCTCAAACAACCCCACCCATACGCCTTGTTCCTGGCCGCACGTGTCACCGTCGCCGACCTATGCACCTGTTGCACCTGTTCCAAGCACCTGTTCCAAACTCATCATAACTCCTGCCCCCACGGTGCCACTTATTACTGTCTGCCCACTGCCTGCCCACCACCATTCTCTGCATTTGCAACTCATCAGCTCTACACCTGCCTTGAACCAACATCTGCCCTCATCACCCACCACCGGCCTCCACCGCCGCCACATCTGCTCCACATTACGTGAGCCTCCTAAGACCGCCACTCCCTGCCGGTGATTCATCGCGGCATCTCTTCTCCTCTCCGCCCAGCTGTCTCTCCACCACCGCCTTGCCCCGCCCCGCCCCGCCCCGCCCCAGCCCAGCTACGCCCAGCCACCCCTGCACGTCATACATCTTAACTCTCTACTGTGTAGCTATAGTATATCTTTCCTTTCTATAGAGATTATCCTTGATTTTCTCTACAGATTGGTTATTGTAAATATTCCATCTCATTTCCATTACCCCGTCTTCATCTTCACCTACGTTATTTATACTCCATCTCATCCTTCGCATTTTATTTAAACCATCCATCCCCGCTCCTTCATTCATTTTCACACCTCGTGTATTCCATTCTCTCATTGTTATTTATACATTTCCACCTACGTATCCATCTTCATCCTTTCATCTTCCATTGCCGCATTAAATGTCATACTTTCCATGTCAACCGCTTAATGCCAGCCCTCTCGACCTGGATATATCACCTGATCATACCCCGTCTGCCGACTCTAACACAATCACTCATTTACGAAGTGGCAAAGAGTACCACCGCCCTGTACCTGAGACTCCCGTTTCACTTCCCGCAGAATCACTTACTACCCATCCTACACTCGTAAATCCAGATACCTCCTCCTCTACTCCTGCCTCTACTCTCCCTTCTTCTTCCTCTACTCCTTCCCCTGTCGTTTCCTCTCCTGCCTCCCTTCATACCCCGTCTTGCTCGCCCTTAACTGCCACTACCTTCTCTCTCTCCCACACCTCTCCTGCTGCCACTTCTACACTTCCAGCCATGGCCAACCCTCAACAGTCTTGTATCGGTTCACGGCTAGCACTAAATATCGTGCCACCGCTAGCACCAATAAAATGTATCGTCGCACTGCTGGCCACCAATAATGTATCGGTACACGGCTAGCACTAAATATCGTGCCACCGCTAGCACCAATAAAATAATGTAGCCGTTATGGAGTAGCAGTTGACTACATATTAAGTGTTCTGCTGTATAGTATAACTAGACCACCGTGTTGGATCGACGACACTGTCTGTAGTACACGTCAGCTACTCGCCGTCACTGCCCGACACTTCCCACCAAAGGTCCTCTGCCACGAGAAGGTGGAAGCTGGTCTGTTATTAAGTGGTAGCGTAAGGTGACAGAAATGAGCAGATTAAATCTCTCTTTATTGGGTACAGAATAATATAACTGCGACCCGAGAGATATGTAGGAGCGACACCACCTCCCTTTATAACTGTAAAACGGCCTCTGACACTGTACAGTCACCGAGCGGACTAGGGCGCGGTGCTGAGGTCAGCTAAAAAGTGAGGTGCCGAGCATTACATATACTCTGGGCTTATGCAAAAAGTAGAGATAAATGACAACTCTACTAGCACATTATACACCTCTATAGAATGGTATTAAGTACATTCACATATACCAACATAATAAATGGTTCCCCAGGACTTTACACTTACGCACAATTCAGATATCTTATCACTTCTCCTAACCTTCATTTTATAATTAAAACAGGGTGGCCCTTGTGGTCTGCCATCCACCTTCTTCTTATACCACAGCTAACAGCGAAATGATATTTGGTTGTTCATCATTCACACTTCATTACACACTGTTAATTATGACTAAACAGCTTTAAAAATTATTATGTAAAATGTGTGACTCTACAACTTCATATGGAAAAAGATGTTGACACCAGAACATCGCTCGGCCACACCATTGACGTCCTCGTCGACATTATTGTCCTAACTACCGTGTAGCCTAACCAGAGTGTAGGGTAGCTAACTATTCAGGAACATCCACTTGCAATCCGCGAGTACGGACACGTGGTCTCAGTGGGTTCCCTAATTGGCGCCTTAAATATAGCCTAATGCACAAACACAGGACAAGACCACAATAAGTAGAAGACCAACGCCAGGACCAAAATAGGAAGGAGAAAGGTATGAAGGAAGATAGGACAGTACAAAAGGCTCTAAATCAGTCCTGTTCAGGTGGGAGGGGAAGGTAAGCTCCTTTAATACATGAGACAGCCTGTTCACATTCAAGGAAGTAACATTGAATGAAGGTAAAAAGGGTCGTAACTGGGATGAGAAGTTCACTGTCAAAGCTAGATGATGCTTGCTAGGCAGAACTGCTATCTCTTTACTGTGTAACTCACAAAAATCAGGTGCAATATAGTACCCCTTTACTGTAAGGATTGATTCTGTGAGGCACAAATCACAGTTACATCCTCTGTCTCAGGAAAGTAAAAGTACTGTTTCGCATGAATATGAGCATGGAAAACTGACTTCAACTGAATGGGTTGGAAGGTGCAACGTTGCAGAGCAGAGGAAGTATTTGTGTCCAACAAGGCCCTTTTACACTCCTCTACCTTTAATGGTACGAAGACAAAATGGAAAGCAGGACATACATGGAGATCAAGAAATGAGGCCTTACACTTTTCAAATTCATCCACAGTCGTTTCTGCTACATATTTCTTGTCATCTGAGACAACTAGCACCTCTGGACCCTCTTCAATAACAACAAGTGTATTATTAGCAGTAGCAAAAGGGAAGGAAATGAACCGCCATGCCTGGTATGTTACAGCATTCCTCATAGGTACCAATATCAGGATGCCTTCATGGGTCAACTGGGCCTCTAACAATGGGTAATAATATTCCAGTTGACTCAGATCAAAGAGTGGCATAAGTCCATGCTTCCACATAGCTATATTAAGTGCATTTGTTAGTATATTACTAGGCAGCAATAAAGCATTAACCCTGTTCAAACTTGCATCGATTAAGCCGTCCACCATATTGGCTGCATGCTTCTCCAAAGCAGTGGTTGACTCGTCGAGAGCATGTAAGTACTCAGCAAATAACACCAAGTTAGCTAGGGTTGGTAGGTTAATTTAGATGTTGTTCACAAGCTCTACTAGATGGTTGGTAGTCCTAATTATCTCGTTAGCTTTGTTAGTGAACTCATCTAACTGTTTATACACATGCATGATTAATCTATTATTGGCTTTAGCGGCCAGTGTCAAGTCATGCATCTGTCTACCCAATTGCACTACATCCTTATCTAATGCCGTACCCAAGAGTTGTTGAGACAATCCACAAGTCCCCTCTTAGTACGTGCATGGACATGCTTGGAAAGATCAGAGTGTACGTTAGGTAAAGCTACATGCAAGTTAGTGAGCCTGTCGGTGAGCCTGTCTATATGCCTAGTCTGAAGCTCAACAAAGCTTCAGTGTCAGAGTTCGTCAATCGTGGGTTTCGATTAAACATCTTTCCCACTTCCAATAGTTGCTGTCTGAGATTCGACAAGCCCTTGGAGACCTCCTTGACAATATCTGGCGTTTGGAGACAGCTTTCCATTGGATAGTAGACGCATACTGCATCTTCCACTACCACGACTTCTCCAAGTGGGCTCTTCAGTGCTCCTGGCATTAACGCAGTCGTGTCCATGTCCGATGTCTTTCCATAGGTCCACCCCAAGCAACGCACGAGGAGTATGAGCCACAGCCACATTTTTTTTTCTTCTGCAAGAGTAGATACTCCCTTAATCACTCTTGTTGTGGGATCGTAGCTTGCTGCGATACTCTTGGTTAGGGACAGGTACGGATGACGACATAGACTGCGACGAAGACAGAGGGCACAACACATCAGACGATAGGCCTAGCTCTTGACTTACTAGTTTGATCCTATCAGCATGTACTGCCTTCTGAGTTCCATTAGCTTCATCCTTTATTCTATAAGTATTTCCACGTACTCGTTCCACAACGGTATATGGTCCTCGGAACTTAGGTCTGAGCTTGGAAATTCTCTCAGGGTTGTGGATTATGACCTTCTGGCCTGCCTGTAACGTCTTTTCATGACTACCTATGTGTTGTTTCGCCATCATCTCCGCTCTTGAGGCTTTTAATCTTTTCCGTACTTCACTGTGTATACGTTGGAATTTCAACAACTGTACCTTTGCGTAGTCTTCTTCGTTGTATACTGGAGTAGGAGGTCCAGCCAACAAATTGTAGGGTAACACTTTCTCTTCTCCATAAAGGATATAATGAGGAGACTTCCCAGTTGAATTTTCTGAGGAGTTGATGGTCGCCACTACATGTGGTAACCAGTCTTCCCAGTTATCCTCCTGATTTGAGGTTTTACTGGTCTCAAGACTTCCAGTATCTTCCTGTTTGTTCTCTCCACCAGGCCATTGCTCTTAGGACTGTAAGGCGTTACAAAAACTTGCTTTACTCCATACATACGACAGATTTCTTGTAACACCTGGTTACGAAATTCACTGCCATTATCGCTGAGCAACACCTTAGGTGTAGAGTATGGACAAATCACTGAAGTCACAAAAGCGTGCGCCACCTCCTCTGAAGTTTTCGTCTGTAAAGGTGCTAAAACAGTGAATCGTGAGAAATGGTCCACTGCCACCAGTACATAACTTGAACCTTGATGACTTCTCGGCAACGCTAAGAGATCAATGGAGACTGTATCCCAGGGTTTTTCCAGTAGAGGATACTCTAAGATGGGAGTCGGAAGTCCCGTCGTTCCTCGTATTTCCGCGCATTTGACACATTGACTAACGTGGGCTTCTATGTCCTTCCTCATGGTCGGCCCATAGTATTTCTTTCTCGCCTCACGTATGCATCTATCGCGGCCGGGATGACCCGCTTGAGGTACATCATGAACTAACTGTAGCACGGCTTGCTGTAAGGTAGCAGGAACAACCAACTGATATGCAGTGTCCTTCCCTGGGGGTTGCTTATACAAAAGACCCTGTTGAAGATGGAAGTGAGTCATTGGTACTGGGAGTTCAGGTAGACAAGTCTCGTTGCCAGACTCCAAGGCATAGATGACTTGAGACCACATCGCATCATTACGTTGTTCCGCTTTTACCGAGTCTGAGGAATACTCAGCAAGAGCAACATCCTCGGCTATGGTAGCAGTAATGTTTCTACTCAACGCGTCGGCTACAACATTTTGACGGCCTGATAAATATCTGACCTCTGGATCAAACTCCATTACCTTGCCAACCAACGCGCAACCTTACCGTGCAAGTTTTTTTTTTTCCTTTAAACAAGTCGCGTATGGGTGCATGGTCAGTTAAAACAATTATCCGGTAGCCAAAGATAATATCCCGGAAATGTCCTAACGCCCACACGACTGCTAATGTCTCCAAATGTGTCGTCGAATAGTTCTTCTCTGGGGGTCTTAATGCCCTACTAGCATACGCTATGGTATGTGTCTTTCCTTACTCATCCTTCTGCTGTAACACCGCTCCCAGACCCAGACCTGAGGCGTCCGTGCACAGATAGAAAGGTTGAGTATAATCAGGAAACGCTAATACGGGTGTTTCTGACATGGCTTGTTGAGCTCGTTGAAGCTTTTCTCTTCCGAGGGTCCCCATTTCCATGCAGCGTCCTTCTTAAGTAGCGTTGTTAAAGGTGATGCTATGATGGCATACCTGTGGACAAAACTCCTATAAAAGCCAGTGAGGCCTAGGAATGATCTTATCTGATCCTTGTTCTGTGGTGTAGGAAAATAGGTCATCTAGATACGCTAAGACGTCTTGCCCTAACATCTCGCCAAACAATTGGTTTATCATCCGCTGAAATGTTAAAGGAGCATTACTCAGTCCAAAAGGCATCCGGAGAAATTCAAAGTGCCCACGGTGAGTGCTAAAAGCAGTAATGGGACGCGACTCTTCGGTCAGCTCCACCTGCCAATACCCTGACGCTAGATCCAGACAAGTAAACACAGTATTTCCCTTACCTAATGATTGAAGTAAGTCTCGCAGATGCGGAATCGGGTAACGATCCGGTACTGTTTGTTCACTTGCCGAAAACCCACAACAGGTCTCACACCACCGTCCTTCTTAGGCACTAGAAAGAGTGGTGCATCCACTGCTTCCCTTTGGCTGTGCGGTAGACGGTATGCGGGCACATAAACTGGATTTGTACCAGGGCACAAACCAATATGATGCTTCACCCTATCCGTCCTACCCAGCGCTTCTCCTGGAAGTGCTACTACGCCGGAATCTAAGGAGGGCTAGGAGTCTTGTTTTATGGTCTACATTATCCGTGACCTTCACGTATTGCTCCAGCTGTTTTTCCTTAGCCAGACATACGGGTTCCGACTGAGTTGTTGCTTGAGATGTAACTACAGGAGAGATCACCGGCACGTCGTCGACTTCCTTTATGGGGGCACCATAGCACATCAAGTCGCCTATACAACCATCTCTGAGCTTAACTGCGCCACCACTCATATTTGCGATGAAGAGGGGCGTCTTCTGGTCTTGGCCAATGCTAGTCAGAGTCGATTCCAGCGACAATGCCTTATGTTTTACAGTCTCAGTTAAGCATGCTACATCAGTTCCCACCGACACGTCAGGTACTCGGACAGGAATTTTACAGACAGTTCGACTGGGTAAGTGGTGATTACCACTCACTATAGCCCTGACTTTCTTCCAGTCCATACCCTCCGCTTCGTGTGCATCCGGGGACTCCCTTGACGCTTCACTTGTCGGGGTCACAACTGGTTGGACGGCTCCTGATTGGATGCCAGTTCCAGTTCGTGTTGCTGAGGGATTAAGGCCTACAAAGCCTAACAGCCCATCAGCTGGCAGAGGAAAATCCTCAACCACATAAAACGTAGCATGTAACACTGCCCTCAATGTCAACGGCACCTGGCTTACAGTCTTCATTCTACTCCCTGTCACACCTGTCAACATTACATCAGGTGGTGATAATGTCCAGTTTGTTAGAGGCATTTCACTTTTAAGTCTTTCCAGCGCTTTACTAGAAATAATGTTTGTACATGACCCTGTATCTACGATCAGGGACAGTTGGCCTTTCCCTATGATCCAAGGAATAGATAATAAGTCCACCTTAGTAATAGCTGCCACACACTCATCGGTGGATTGTACTATTTTAATTACTTTTGCGCGCGGCCCTGAGCTTCCCCCGAACTAGCTGGGTTCCCTAGTTTCTTCCTCTTTTCAATGACAAAGGGGCAACAGTCCGTTTCATGAGGACAATGCCCATGTATGACGCACCATCTTTTCACCTCTGGCTTAACAGCCTTGGTCCTTTGCTGTGGAGAACTAGTAACTGTATCTCTCCAGCCCGAAGTTTGCAAGGCTTTGCTAGCTTCTGCATAGCATATGCTTGCCTTCGCCAAAGCCTGACTTTCAGTACAGTTAGGATGCTGCTGTACTTTATCAGTAGCCAGATTAGGTACAGGTATCTGCCACAAAGGAGGAGGGTTAGTCTGACTTTGCACGCCCATATTGTTAGTCATGCCCCAGGTATTTAGATAAGGGCCCTGGGTTTGCATGCCAATATTAGTATTCATGCCCCATTGATTAGAATTCTGGGTTCGCATGCCAATACCATCTGTGTTTATACCCCATGCATTTGAATAAGGAACAGAAAATAAATTCTGTCCAAAACCTTGTGGTGTACTGAAAACATCTGAAGTATACACAGGTATGTGAGTGGTTGTAATACCATCACTAATGACTGGATTTTGCATATCTTGAGTGACCAAAGGTACTGTTGTAGTCTCAACTTCCACAGTCTCCTCACTAGGATTACCCTCACTAGCAAGACTAGTGGCCATTTTGGATCTAACTGATTGCTCTGGGACTGTTGAATAAGTATGACCAGAACGCAAATGCAAAACGTTCAAATCCTCATCCTGTCCTTCAGAAATATCCTCATCACCTTGATCCTCAATATGTCCTTCACTCATTTAATATGTCTGAGCACTTTTATTTCATGTATCAACCCACTCATAAAATTCTGAGTCTAGTGGGATTAATCTCTATTTCCCTAAATTCTACGTCTCCACTTCACTGTATCCATCTAACCTTGTCAGTAATATTCCCCTCCCATATACAGGAAGATAAACTGACATAAAAAAAGGATAGTTACGGTAAGTGACAGAGAACGGAACACATACAAATTACAGAAAGTATATTTATTTCAAGGGAATTCTGAGAAACCTTTATTTCCACTCATCAACTAACTAACGTGTGTTGATTCAAGTGTGTGTGGGTGTGGTTTAATGCATGGACTCTACCTACAGTAGATATGAAAGTCCAGGATGATGTTCCACATTCCACGTTCCACACTCCACCAGACTCCTCGAACCATACACGGCAGCCCGCTCGCTGTGGGAGTTAGCAAGCGAGTGGTTCGCCCCGCATCACGCCAGGCTAGCAGCTTGGTCTCCCTCAGCTCGCCTCGGCCTTAGTTGCTAGAAGTCGCTCGCTAGTTGACCCGCTCCTCACCGCACTGGCTTGAACTCTCCTTATCTCGCCTCTCGCACACGAGACGAGATTCTTGCCAGTTTGCGTTTGAAGATGGAGATATCTCGCACACCACAGGACGAGATAACTGCCAGTTTGTGCTTAAGATAAGAATCTCGCACTGGCAGAATAATGGGAGGAATTAATATGCACCACTCCAGTTTATCTGCTCCACTTAACTCACTGGTAATTAGTCCCCTTACAACAGTAGAGTAAGATTTTCTGTTTCACCTTCAGGAACGAGCGATTGCAAGGGTTACTGGTTCACAGCATAAATCCCTTTAGCACGTATCGTATCCCAGCACTGAACACCAATTTAATGTATCGGTTCACGGCTAGCACTAAATATCGTGCCACCGCTAGCACCAATAAAATGTATCGTCGCACTGCTGGCCACCAATAATGTATCGGTACACGGCTAGCACTAAATATCGTGCCACCGCTAGCACCAATAAAATAATGTAGCCGTTATGGAGTAGCAGTTGACTACATATTAAGTGTTCTGCTGTATAGTATAACTAGACCACCGTGTTGGATCGACGACACTGTCTGTAGTACACGTCAGCTACTCGCCGTCACTGCCCGACACTTCCCACCAAAGGTCCTCCGCCACGAGAAGGTGGAAGCTGGTCTGTTATTAAGTGGTAGCGTAAGGTGACAGAAATGAGCAGATTAAATCTCTCTTTATTGGGTACAGAATAATATAACTGCGACCCGAGAGATATGTAGGAGCCACACCACCTCCCTTTATAACTGTAAAACGGCCTCTGACGCTGTACAGTCACCGAGCGGACTAGGGCGCAGTGCTGAGGTCAGCTAAAAAGTGAGGTGCCGAGCATTACATATACTCTGGGCTTATGCAAAAAGTAGAGATAAATGACAACTCTACTAGCACATTATACACCTCTATAGAATGGTATTAAGTACATTCACATATACCAACATAATAAATGGTTCCCCAGGACTTTACACTTACGCACAATTCAGATATCTTTTCACTTCTCCTAACCTTCATTTTATAATTAAAACAGGGTGGCCCTTGTGGTCTGCCATCCACCTTCTTCTTATACCACAGCTAACAGCGAAATGATATTTGGTTGTTCATCATTCACACTTCATTACACACTGTTAATTATGACTAAACAACTTTAAAAATTATTATGTAAAATGTGTGACTCTACAACTTCATATGGAAAAAGATGTTGACACCAGAACAGTCTATCTATCTCGACGATGCCAATCGTCCCAAATTTACTGGCCAGGACCCAACTTGGTCTGTCTGTGATTTCCTCAGAGAAGTCGAAACAGAAATACACAATAGACAAATAACCGATGAGTCGCTCAAAGTAGCCTACCTCCTCGGTCGCTTGCACCACGGCAAATCGGACATCGGATCCGCGATCCGTGCAGGACATTTCGATAGCATTCGTACCTTTGCTGATTTTCGTACGGAACTCATCAGCCTTTGTTGCCAGCATTCAAATACCGCGTCTCTCATGGGATTCATTAATCTCCTAAACCAACTAGATGAGGACTTGCGCATCCCAGCGCAATATGCCAAGCTCCGCGAAGCTGCCGCTGCCATGAAAGCAACTAGTAGCGAGATGCTCCAATTACTGGTAGGCACGAAATGGTTAGAAGACAAGAATGGCGTTCCATTGCTTTCACTCACCAACTTTGCTGACTTAATTGGTTACCTGAGATTCCTTCACTGGCTTACTCCTAAACAGCAAGAGCTAGCCTTGGAAATCGGTTTCAATCCAGGAGATAAAATTATTCAGGTCACTAAAGCCATTCATGAAAGAACAGGTTCGAACTACACGCGTCAGGGCACCACCCAACCCTTGGCCTCCTCAGTCTGTCACACCTTCACTACCCCAGACCAATCTCGCTCCCGTCCCACCACACGCGGCAGCCCTACCACACATCGTTCTCCTACCGCAGGTCGTGATCAATCTAGCGCCCGACGGAACAGACAATCTTCAATTCTTTGCTGGTACTGTGGTCATCCTGGACATCGAGCATCCAGTTGCTACCGTACATACAGACGTCCTCACTCCCAAACCAGACAGTGTACGCCTTCCCGCTCACGTCGTCCATACTGCAAATACCACAAATCAAGCACGACTCACACCACTAAGGAATGTCGTTACCTCAACTGCCCACAGTCGGGGGAAGCGCCGCGCCCGTATCGGACCAATCTCACGTAGAACCAGAAACCCAACTCCCCATCCGCCATGTAGGTCCTATAACATCCTCAGGTTTAGTCATTCTCGGAAGCAGTCATGACATACCAACGTCATTCTTCTTGGACACAGGATCTATAGTAAATCTCATCTCCGAAAATTCCTTACAAATTATTCATCGCCATCACAGTCACAACCACGTCAGTTTCCTAGAACCACCAGACATTCGCCTATGTGGTGTCAACGGCTCAGAGTTTAAGGTTAAGGGAAGAGTCACCCTTGAAGTCAAACTCCACAGAGATTTGCCCCCTATCCCCATTTGATTTCATGTCACTAATGACTTGCAGTATCCCGCAGATGCCCTTATTGGTTTCTCCACCATGGCACAACACTCCATTGCATTATTACCTGCTTGTGGTACTATAGACATTTCTGGATTCCCGGTTTACACTATGGAATGTCCCCGTCCTGTTCTTACGATCAAATCAGTCCTTCAATTACCTCTGTCCCTATCACTACGAAAAAGTCCAAACCAGCCCAAACCACCACTATCATCATCATCTGAGAATACAGACATCACTCCTTTACTGACTGCGAGCAAGGACATGAATTCCTCAATGTCTCCTGATACATCATCTCAGCCCTCGAACATGGCTCTTACCTCCTCTCCCGACAACACTATCGCTGACTCAGACATGTCTCAGTTACCTACCTCACACAGTCTGAATGATCTTCAACACGCAGAGACGAAACGTGCAGTAACGAATACGTGCACAATTTTGTTACCGCATGAGTTCGCCAAAGTCTCTGTTTGTGTTGCCGGTGTGAAAGAAGGAGTGGATGTACTAACCCTACCTGAGACGTGTTGTGTGAATGGCTTGACTTATGAGTCAGCATGGTGTACAGTCTTAGCGGACAGTTTATGCTACCTGTACTTGCTCAATGTCACAAATGCTCCACTAAAACTTAAAAGTGGTGTAAAGATTGGAGACTTCCTAGTATACCCAGTGGCCATAAAGGTGTGCCAGGATTCCTCAATTCCTACTATTCAGACTGATGATAGTACGCCAATCGGTGTATGTACTATTAACTCTACGGGATCTGCGCCGACATATTCACCCGATATGCTCTTACATCTCACTTGCACAGATTTCCCAGAAAATACGCCCCAACTCCTCGACCTTCTGACCTCGTACAGAAACGTGGTTGCCTTACCCGGTGAACTGATGGGTAGAACAGACCTTGTCAAACATACGATTGAACTACTACCAGGAACTTAGCCGATTTACATACCAGCGTATCGATTTCCTCATAGCCAGAGAAAGCAGACAGATCAAATGGTACAGAACATGTTAGACCAGGACATTATTGAACCCTCCATCAGTCCATGGAATAGCCCACTTTTCTTAGTACCAAAGAAGGACGGCAACTTTAGACCAGTAGTCGACTATCGTAAGGTCAATTCTGTCACCGTTCCAGACCGTTTCCCGTTACCTGTCCTCACTGATTTGCTAGAATCCCTTGGTGACAATAACGTAGTCTTTTCATCTTTAGACCTCCTCAGCGGGTACTGGCAGGTCGAAATGGAAGAATCCTCTCGCCCAGTTACAGCCTTTAGCACCCCTTCTGGACATTTTCGGTTTAAGAGACTCCCTTTTGGTCTGAGAAATGCTCTTTCCGTGTTCATGCGACTTATCCATTCAGTCTTCAGCGGTATGATGGGACACTCTCTTTTTGCTTACCAAGATGATATCATTGTTGTGAGTAAATCCATCCCTGATCATTTTACTAAACTCCAGCAAGTCTTTGAACGCCTCCAGCTCGCAGGCCTGAAAATCAATCTCAGTAAATGTGACTTCCTGCGAAAGAAAATCAAATTCCTAGGCCATGTCGTAGATGCACAAGGCATTCATACTGATGAGGATAAAACTAAGGCGATTATTAACTTCCCAGAACCTACCACTACCGAAGCTGTACGAAGTTTCCTGGGCCTCAGTGGCTATTATCGTCGCTTCATCCAGGATTATGCAAAGATCGCCGCTCCTCTGACCCACTTACTCAAGCAGAATGTGCCCTTTGTTTGGACTAACGACCAGTCACAGACTTTCCAAAAGCTAAAGACAGCTCTTGTTAATGCCCTTGTTCTAGCGTTCCCTGATTATACCACACCCTTCCTTCTCTGCACAGACGCCTCAGGCACTGGACTTGGTGCCGTTTTGATGCAACTCGATGAAGCATAGCATATGCTAGTCGCACCCTTACAACCGCTGAACGTAACTACAGTGTCACAGATCTCGAAGCGCTAGCGGTAATCTGGTCCTTGAAACATTTCAGAGATATAGTCTATGGTTATCCAGTGCATATCCAAACAGACCACCTTCCACTATGTGATTTGTTCAAGAACCTCAACCTAACAGGTAGACTAGCTAGATGGTCTGTCATCATCCAGGACTTTAATCCCACTTTTCAATATGTACCAGGCAAGTTGAATGTAGTTGCAGACGCACTCTCACGTCATGTAGCAGCAGCTATAACATCACTGCAGCCTGAAGTAACTAAAAACACTACACTAACGTCAGAAGTTGTTCAAAACTTTCAGCGCCAAGACCCCATGTGGTCCAAAGTCATTTATTTCCTAGAATCTGGCGATGCCTCGACCTTACCTACTCTGCCAGTATCACTAGATGAGTTCATGCTAGATGATGATCTCTTGTACAGGAAAACACTTCTAACAGGCAAAGATATGCCCAATCGCGAAGTACGCCAATTTGTTGTCCCCACTGCCCTGATACCAAAGGTTCTTCGTATTGTTCATAATACTCCTCAAGCTTCCCATCCAGGTAAAGACCGATGCTTGCTCCAAGCTCGTCTCAAATACCATTGGCCAACCATGCGCCGTGATATCAATGCCCACTGTGACTCTTGCCTCTCCTGCCACTGCCACAAGGGATCAACCGGCTTACCAGCACCTCTCTTACAATACCCAATCCCGTCACGACCATGGGAAACTGTCTCAATCGATCTCTTAAAACTCCCTCTCACAGAATCTGGCGCTGAGTACTTGTTCGTAGCGGTCGACCACTTCTCCCGCTACTGTGTCCTCGTACCCTTCTCCGACAAGACCGCGAAGAGCATTGCACGTGCCTTTGTAGATCACGTAATTTGTCTGTTCAGTATCCCTCATACCATTCTTACTGACAACGGTACAGAGTTCAACAAAAGCCTTCTAGATGAGATCTGTCGCCACTTTCATATCAGTAAGTGCAATGTCGTGCCTAACCATCCGGCTTCCAATGGCCTTGTCGAACGCCACAACCGAAAAATCTTAGAGTGCCTCAGACATCTAGGCTCCCATAGTTCGTCCTGGGATGACTGGATTCCCCAAGTGGCGTCCTCCATCAATAGCTCCATCCATACATCCATTGCTGAATCTCCCTTCTTCGTCCTCTTTGGTTTTGACAAGGACCTCCCATACTCTCTCTTATCCTCAAAGCCAGAACCCATCTACAACATGGATGATTATGTTAAACTAAAATTGGCCAACTTCCAGACAATCCACCAATATGTCTGATCCACTTTGGCTTCCTCTCAGGAGGACATGCTGCAGCACCAACATAAGTCCGCCTCTCCTATCACTATCAATGTAGGCGATCTTGTCTTTGCTCATTCCCATACGCGTTCCTCTAAGTTGGATGACAAATTTACAGGGCCCCACCGCGTCCTCACTCAACAAGGCAACAAATTTCGCCTCCAGGACCTGTCCACTAGGGACACCAGATGGGTCCACGTCGATGACTTAAAGCGAGCACCCCGTGGCCTCGTGTTGGAAGAGTCACTTACACAACCTCCTGCCCCCTCTTCCCCTCCTCCCGTCCCTCAGTCTACCTTGTCTCCACCTATCCCTCAGTCTCCTTCCTCTCCACCTCCACCTGCTCATTCATCAATCAATCAATATCGGTCCAAACTGCGCTCTGCCCATCAACCTCTTCACGACCTCCCCCATTAACCCTACCCTGATTTTCTAGGTACGATGTTAGCGATCTCCCTGCTGGCAGTGCTGGCCCTCCTGGAGTCTGGGTCAGGTCAGGACGATGGTGGAGTACGTCCCGGGGCCTTGGTCGGCTCGGGAGGCGAGGTAAGGCTTATCGAAGATGTAGCCTTTTGCGCTACGATCTTGCGCACCTGGCCGACGTAGCCATTGCCCTACCTGCCTATGCGCACCAGCTCCGCGGAATCAGGACCCATCTCACGGCCCTCATGGGGACACACAACCCGAATGAGTATCTCTATAACCTTTTCCTCCCACTCTCCTGGCAATTGCAATACATAAGTAACAGATTCACTGAGCTCAATGACACATTTTCCATTCAGACACCTGTGGGTCATTCTCGTGTGAAACCAGGTCTCTTCGACTTCGGCGGTGAGATTCTGAGTGGCTTGTTTGGCGTTGCTACAGCCCGTGACATTTCTGGCTTCAAATCTGATCTCACTCATTTAGCTTCAGCCCTAGCATCACAACGCTGAGTCATTAAAATCCAACACACTATGTTACAGAAGCTCACAACCCAACTCAATGAAGTCACGTCCACTCTAAACAATTTCACCGATATCTTACAACGCCACCTTTCAGATCTCAACGTTATCTCTCAGTCTTCTACCTCAAACTCAACATGGATAATCTCCAACTAGCCATTGACTCTCTCTTGTCTCAATCTCTGCCTTGGTTCGTATCCTGGTCGATGCTATCAATGGACGTGTCACTGCCGACTTAGTACCTGTCTCAGCTCTCCGTTCTGTCCTGGAATGGGCTCACTCCACCTTCGGTCTCTCCCCAGTCCTCCCCTACTCCTCCCTTGAATATTATTATCCTGTTCTCGAAGCCACTCTTCTCACCACATACGTCGTCGTCCATATTCCTCTCCGTTCTGCCATAACCTTTAACCTTTTCCACATCATTCCTTTCCCTTTCTGCCTCAACAACTCCTTGTTACAAGTATCTGTTCCTTCAGAATATTTCCTCCTCTCCCATGATCGTTGCCTTCCTTTCTTCCACAGACCTCCAGCAATGTTCCTCCCTTACTCCGACCTCTCGTCTCTGTGCTGCCCACCTTTTCGCTATCTTCCCTAGCAGTACTACACCCTGTGAGTCTGCTCTAGTTCGCAACCATTCCATCTTCTCGGCCTGTTCTTTTGTCCCAGCTCCTGAACTCCCGGTCCACCATGCTCACCTCAACCATGTCCAGTACTTCTTCTTTGCTGTTCCCATCTCTGTCACAATCATGTGTCCTGGTTCTTCAGTTCGATCCGTCCCCGCTAGTGGTCTCTACAAAGCACCTGACTATTGTACCGTCAAATCAGAGTCCGTCATCACTTACGCCACTCGCTATCACCAAGCTGTCCGTAATCACTCCTATGACATCTTTCAACCACTCGACATGCCTTCAACCCTACCATCTGCCAACATTACCATCACCTCCCCTAACTTGCGCATGCTAACCTTCCTCAATGACAGTGATTTCATTATGGATCAATTTTCTTTGGCCTTCAGCCATTCATGGGTTCATCCAACAGTTGTGTTTCCCCCTGTGGTTATCGCTTTCATAGGTTTTCTACTCATCATATGTGCAGTGCATTGTTGTGTCACAAAAATGGAACGTCGACTCCAGGAAATCAGAGTCGCTACAGGCATAGTACGCCCTACACATGATGTAGAAACACCCCGTTCTTAGTGTCCTCACATTCAGTGACTACCAATGCCATCTGACAATTAACCAAACTGTGAACAGAACTCTGCCTACTAGAAAATGATGGTATTTCTTTCATGAATTACTGAGTGCCAGTGTATCCTACAGAAAAAAAAAAAAATGAAGGAAGAACAACAATAGAACTCTCATATCTACTCCTTGTTTATCGAGTATCAAACTATTATTGTGTGATTCCCATTATGTCTTAATCCTTGTATATCTTCTATGTATATATCCTTCTAATTCCCTCCCCTCAACATGGCCATGTCTCCCCTACTGCCCCTGTATCATACTTATCCCTTGTACAAACCTCCCGGTCCTGTCTTACTACTATAATCAAACACCATTTCACTCCTGGTGTCAGGAGCCACCATCTCAGCTACCCGGGGGAGTAGTGTACCCCCTCCACACTATGTCTACCCCCGATGTATATATGTCCCCCCCCAATGCATACATGCCCCCACTAAACTTGCTAGGTCAGCACGCTTTCCCAGGACCTGCAGCCTGGGAAGAGGGCGTTACTGCGTCAGTTGATAGCAAGCAGCCAAAACGGGCAGACTATTTTACTGTGAGCTTGTAATAAACTCCTAATCTAGCTGTTTGTACACGGAGTTTCTATCACCACAGTATTGCAAGTTACAACTGTTCCCTGCCCCAGCCGGGATTCGAACCTGGGTCCGTTAGGACTGCGGGCCACTTCTCTACCGACTGAGCCACCGCCTCCCCCAGACGAAGGTATATTGTGACTCTATCATGACCTGTAATTAGCTCTATCATGACTCAAGCGGAATAATTATAGGGTTATCATGACTCCATCTTAGGACCATCGTGACACGTGTGTGTTAACCATCAAATGACTGTAAAAATTATTAACTTTATCGTGATTCATGCTTGCATTTATCGTGACGCATTCGGCATAGTATTAGGGCTATTGTGACTCACTCATAATGGTGTTTTTGTCAGGACAGTCACGAAAGGACCTACGACGGCCACGACAGAGTCATGTATCTGCAACAAAGATCATGACAGGGTCACGTAAGACTTACGACAGCGTTACGTTAGGTACAAAAATTGGGGAGCTCCACGATAAGTTAATGCTTGCGTTATGCCCCCGTCACACATTCCATAATCGAACCATGATAGCGCCACTACTTCAATTATTGGCGCTGTCTTGAAGTATGACAATGATAAACACCGCTAACAAACAATGTCACGATGGCTATAAGTATGTGTCATGATGGTCATAAAATGGTCAAGATGGAGTCATGATAGCTGTAAGGCTGAGTCACGATTGGCAGATTTTAAAATTGTTAACTGTCATTTTGTCATTATGATGAGGCCATGATCACCACGATAGTGCCATGACAGAGTCACGACGGTGCCATGAATGTACCACGATAGCGTTAAGAGATATGCCCACCCGCCCCACACACCCCGTTCTGCCACATGTGCCCGCACGGGTGCCAAATCGCCGAGGCCACGATAAGTGCATAGGTTTATCGTGACTCTGTCATGACCCATAATTAGCTCTACCGTGACTCAGTTGCCGTAGTCTTAGGGTCATTGTGACTCCATCTTAAGACCATCATGACACATGTGTGTTAACCGTCAAATAATTGTCAAAATTATTAGCTATATCGTGACTCATGCTTGTATCTATCGTGACACATTCGGCATAGTATTAGGGCTATCGTGACTCATGCTTGTATCTATCGTGACACATTCGGCATAGTATTAGGGCTATCGTGACTCATGCTTGTATCTATCGTAACACATTCGGCATAGTATTAGGGCTATCGTGACTCATGCTTGTATCTATCGTGACACATTCGGCATAGTATTAGGGCTATCGTGACTCATGCTTGTATCTATCGTGACACATTCGGCATAGTATTAGGGCTATCGTGACTCATGCTTGTATCTATCGTGACACATTCGGCATAGTATTAGGGCTATCGTGACTCATGCTTGTATCTATCGTGACACATTCGGCATAGTATTAGGGCTATCGTGACTCATGCTTGTATCTATCGTGACACATTCGGCATAGTATTAGGGCTATCGTGACTCATGCTTGTATCTATCGTGACACATTCGGCATAGTATTAGGGCTATCGTGACTCATGCTTGTATCTATCGTGACACATTCGGCATAGTATTAGGGCTATCGTGACTCATTCATAACGGTTTTTATGTCCTGACAGAGTCACGAAAAGATCCACGACGGCCACGACAGAGTCACATAGCTGCAACGAAGATCACGATAGGGTCGTGTAAGACTTACGATAGCGCTACGTTGGGTACAAAAATCGGTGAGCTTCCCAATAAATTAATGCTTGCGTTAATTTCTCGTGGCCTCGGCTGAGTGCGCCACGAGTGTCACGATCGATCACGACAGACCCATAATCAGGACCATGATGCCGCTGCTGATTGAATTAGTAGCGCTATCGTGGTTCGATTATGGAATGTGTGACGGTGGCTTAAAGACGCTTGGAAAAATACGATGTTCACAATATTGAATTATACCATAATAAAAATGATGCTTTTTAGACATAAACTGGAATTTAGGAGTAATAGCACGACATATTTACATTTCTTTTGGTTTAGCTCCTGAGAAGTTCATTGTGAGGGATATGCTAGCTTATTCAAAGTCAGGGCTTTAATTCTGGGTGCTGCTTTGACAGCCACTGAGGACATCTTCCATCCATCCGTCCATCATCCAATCCTACGTTGCCCCATGAGAAGCATAGGAGCCCGGGGCTAGGCAAGTTGGTCCTGACATTTAAGATGAGAGTGACCAGCCTCACTCATCCCTGAGTGGCATTACGTGAGCAATAAACCCCAACCATCCCTTGGATATAAACCTTCATCGGCTCAATCCAATTGGAGTGCAGTAATTACCCACTAAACCACCAGGCGGCAAAAGTTGGTTAGATGGTTACCACCCAGCGTAGTAAATGGTTTCCTGGTGTACAGGAAACCATTTGGCTTGTCAATCAGTGTAGAGTCACCCACAGGCAGAAGTAAGACGAAAGAATGAAGGAAAGCGACAGAAGAGGGAGTGTTAAGTTACCCGTAGGCAGAAGGACGAGGAAAGAATGAAGGAAAGAAAGACAGAAGAGGAAGGAAGGAAAGAAGGATGAAGGACATCTTCCAAGGGGAGATAAACACGATATTAGTTATAGCTGATGCATAAATCAGAAAATTCATGCTCACAGAGTAATGCTGTGACAAGCGGTAACCATATATGGTCGAGGCAAGTTTAGTATTTTATTCCGGCTGATGCTGTGAGATTTTATTCAGCTAAATAAGAGCATGAAAGAGTTAATAACCATAAACTACCTAGTGGTAAGGGAAACTCTTATTTTACTCTAACACATGCCAGATTCGTTTATTCAGCCGAGTAAGTCATAGGAGCCTGTGTTAAATGCTATGTACAACCATACTGACATGAAGTCCTAAGAATGATTGACTTGAGACCAGAGTGAAATCTGTGGCAGAGTTTTGTGGGCATTCCAAGCATGTGAGTCGTTACTTAATTTGCAGCATCCTGTGTACGTTTTGAGTAAATGGTTTACACGTGGATTTTGTATCTTTCTTTATAATTCTGAGATTTATGTGAAGCAAAACCCAGCATATTTACTCAGGAAATATAAAAACTGAAAAACGTCAACGGCTACTGAAATATTACAACAAAGTACATATTAAAACGTCACTAGCTTATCCCCTGAAAATCTTTTCGAGTAACTCTGGGTGCACGTGTACCCCTGTTTGGGAACCCCTGAACAATGGGAAATAGGTTGAAAAGGGATGAAAATCTCCTCCATGTTTACCCTCTCGTGGTCGGAACAACTCTAGTTTGCTATTTCACCTAACACCATTCAGTTTCGTTCAGTTGACAGTGAGTTACATGATCCTGAATGCTGGTATTAGTTGATACCTCTAACTCTCTCATGACAGAGAGAATCACTTATTCTCTTCGAGCTAACACGAGGCGACTTCATTCACCATCATCATCATATCATCATCAGTCTGATTCTGTCCTCTGCAAGACAAAGGTCTTTCATCTTTTTCCACTCTGACCGGTTGGCTGTTAGCCTGTTCTATCGAATGCTAGCGATTCTCAGGATCTCATCTAGCCATCTCGTCCTCTGTCTACCTCTTCTTCTCACTCTGTCTTTGAGCTGTCATTCAGTCACCCTAGCTGTCCATCTGTTATCTGTTCTACGTAGGATGTGACAGATCCACCTCCATTTATGCTTTTATATTGTAGTGATATATCCTCTGCTTTGATCTGTTCTCTTAATCATGAAGCTCAATATTTTTATCTCCATGTGACCCCTAAAATAATCCTTTCTATTAGTTTCTGAGCACTCCTAAGTTTACGTTCCAAGGATTTAGTAACTTCCATATTTCTGATCCATAAGCTAAAACGGGAAGGACAGTGTTTATATAACTTTGCCATTTGGTATAATGGTAATCGTATATCCTTCATGAAGTTACTTAGTTTACCAAAAGCCCTCCATGCCATTCTTATTCTCCGTTTGATTTCATTGTCATGGTTTGGATCTGCCTGTCCCATATACAATCCCCAGCACATGCTACTTCATGTCCTATATTTACTGGATAGGCATAAACGTGTCTGTTAACATATCCTTCGTTATCTTAATGTTCATTTTCAAACCTACCATCAGATTCTCCCTGTTCAGGTTACCTATCATTTATTGTGGCTCCTCGCCTGATTCACTGAAGAGGACTATGCCTTCTGCAAATCTAAGACTGTTCAACTGCTCACCATTTATATTAATTCCTTTGTCATCCCAATATAAATTTTGAAAACGCCCTGTAGGCACTCAGTGAATAATCTGGGTGAAAGTTGTGTCTCCTTGTTTAACGTTTTTCTTTATTTGTATTTTCTGGATGTCACTGTGCCGTTTTACGATGGCCATATTATCTCTACAAATATCTTTTAGTACTTTAACAGTAGTTTCTTTTACACTATGTCCTCGACTTGCTCTCATTACTGCAGCTGAATCAAAAGCTTTATCATAATTTAATAAATGCCAGGCACAAAGGCATCTTATATCCTGAAGTTTTCTTGATGGTCTGTTGGTGAGTAACCACTTCGAAATCCTGCCTGTTCTCTTGGCTGGTTTGCGTCTATGGTAGGACCACTTCGATTTCCGAAAAGTTTGTGCACAACAGGTAGAACACTAATTGAACGGTAGTACTTTTGGTCTTTAATGTCACCTTGTTCCCGTAGAACAGAATAATAGGCACATTATTCCAAGATTTGGGCACAGCTTTGACTTCTAAGCATTTCGTAAACAACTTTGCTAGTTCATTTAATGCAAAGTCACCTGCATCCTAGATAAAATCAGTAGTGATACCGTCATCACTTGCTGCTTCATCTCTCTTCATCGGGTCAAAGCGTTCTTTACTTCATGTAATGTAACGCTGGGGATGACTGACGATTTCAATCAGCTGAAGGTAATTTATGGGAACCTGACAGTGTGAAGGAGGACAAACTGTCATACACCGTTCAGCTGACAGTGAAGTACAGGAGTGTGGAAGTGTTAATGTGGACGGACTATGATATCTATCGCCTGTTCAGGTAAGGGGAAGTTGTAGGCGTCTGGTGTTGATGTGACGAGCTATACCGTCTGCCATCTGTGGTGTCATGCTACTGAGCCGCATCGTAGGCGGCATAGGGGTCTTTCCTAGCCCTTCTTCCATGGAATATTTATTTTGCATGCTATACTTTAGATATGCTTTTGTAATATATCCTTTAGAAGTCGACACAGTGTACGTCTCTGACATAAACGAGCATATTAATGTGTGGTAGGCATATATAGCGCTGTGGAAAAGGCGTTACGATATAGCCAAACCGAACGATACTACGACCCATTGTACTTGCCAGTGGGCTGGTAATGTGAAGAATGTGTTATATGCAGAATTTTGTATGTATGAATGAAAGGATAAAGTGGAAGAATAGAGGAGGGTAGGTAGAGTATAATGCAGTAGAGAGAGAGAGAGAGAGAGAGAGAGAGAGAGAGAGAGAGAGAGAGAGAGAGAGAGAGAGAGAGAGAGAGAGAGAGAGAGAGAATTATGCGTTCGTGTGTGCTCCTCAAGCCCCATAACATTCAGGATCGGACCCGTGACCACACTCACCCTGAACACCATGTTGCACGAGGCAGCGGCGGTGAGGGAAAACTGGTACCCTCGCCTCCTCTTCACCGTGTAGCTCCTTCCGCACTCAGCATCTGCAAAGTTACCGCTGTCTTGCCGTCAGTGTGTAAAGAAGCAAGGTGGTGTGTCGAGGGAAGAGGGGTCGTTACTGAGTAGGAATAGAAACACCAGGCAATTCTCTTATCGAGGCCACTTCTCACTGGATGCGGCGCCGGACAGTATGTAGATAAACAGTGTACCCTAAAAGAGAAAATATGTAAACAGAGGGTTTTTGACTGTGAGGCGGAATCAGGCTTTAGAAGGGCTTGGATGATGCAGGAGTGACTGTCGGACCAAATACACTGTCTGAAAGGTTTTACATTTTTGCGCATTTTCTGTATCCTATCTCACCTCATTATCTTAAACAGAAATAACACTCAGGATGATGATGATGATTACATGCAAGAGAAATCATCATCCTAACTATTTCCCATTAATTTCTCTATTAATGATCTTTAATGGGACACCTGTAATTACTGATAGACGTCATCAGCCCGCATCCCACATTGCAGAGTGAAGTAGGGAATGATTCAGATATGGTCAGACATGTTCTATAATCATCACATGTTTCAGAAATTGTTGTTAAAAAGTGAAGAGCTTGTCGACATCTCTCATATTTAACAATTCGGCCCTAAGACAAAAAAAAAAAAAAAGAAGAAGAAGAAGAAGAAGTACATGACGTACGATGGTGAACAGCGACACACTGAACATTTTTGTACATGAAGGATGATGGTGTATGGTGACAGAATATAGACATAATTATAGTCGGAGTATTAGTGTGTGTGGTGGGGGGGGGTACAGCTGGGGACAGAAGTTCGCCTCGTATTATAAATTTCTCCTTTTTTATATCTCACTTTCTTCTGCCAGCTAATATTGCTAAGCTAAGAGAGGTTTGGTATGTTTGTCCATGGATAGTACTGTTTAATATGATGCTTCAGTGAGGAATGGGAAGGACATGTTCTAAATGTGAAGTAGACGCAGTTCAGGAGGAGGCGAACTTTTATCCTTGACTGCACTATGGCGATCAAGAGTTGCTGGCACTTCCCTCCTGGCTGTGGCGATGGAAGGTGTGACAGCAATTTGATGCACAGAATAAAAAGAGTATGAAAAGGAATGAATACCCCCCAACATCAGAGAGGGCATTAGAAAATATGGAAGGCAGGGAAGTGGTGGCTGGAGATTGTTGGTGAATTTACACTGGTGATAGTACATGGGGGAGGATGGCGTACAGTGACACAGAGGACAGAGAATGCCCGTATTCTCGAGGGCTAAGGAGTTTCGTTCGCACCTCTTCCTTGCCAAGATATTTCTGCGAGTGACGAGCCAGTATTCTTTTGCGTGTGGTAAATGCAAAGTGTGCTAACCCCATCAGTCTGATTATGCATTTCTCATTTCAGTCACATTACCATGAAACTATCTCGCTGAACTCAAAAGCACCTCTGATAATGATGGGGTTAATGAAGGCTACATCAACCTTCTCTATATCGATGAGTCTTTCAAAAGTCGAAAAACCTGGAAGAAGCAGGAATGAACTGTAAAATATGTCACTGGACTGAATGTGTTACTGATCTGTCTAAATCATACAAGGGAAATTTAACCTCTTCTCTCCGATGTCAGTGTTTGTTTTGTTCTTTAAATCTCCAGACAATCGCATTCAGTTTCGGAAGATTTCTTGTACTGAAGATATTAATGATGGCTGTTTTTAACCCCTTCAGACGTCAAAGTCTCTCCTACATTGAATAATTGTGTGAAGGCGGCAAGAGTACATCACTGGACCAAAAGGATTAACGTGTTGTATGAAAAATAAATCGGTAAAGAAAGGTGCAAGGAAGGCTTCTAACCTCCGAATCCTGTGCTTTATGGATTTTTTTGACCACCTGGTGTTTTTATTCAACTTAGGACAAATTTCTGGTAGTGAAGGCGTTAATGAAGGATATATCTAACTCCTCCAGCTTGATAAACCGACCTAAGCTGATTATTAACGTTGAGAGAGAGAGAGAGAGAGAGAGAGAGAGAGAGAGAGAGAGAGAGAGAGAGAGAGAGAGAGAGAGAGAGAGAGAGAGAGGAGCTCCCTCGGATTTATGAGGTTAATTTCTGCAATGAAAAATGCATGGTATAAAATATGGTAGAAAGCGTCTTACCCTCACGAGAATACGATCCATTCATACTCACCATCAGTCTTCATGTACAAACTGTGTCAATGAATACAACGACCGTATTCTGGTAAGGTTATAACGTTCTCTAGCACTTTTTTCTTTGCCGATTTATTTTCCATACCACCTATTAATTTTCACTTGTATGTTACTGAGATATTCAGTAATGTATGTAAGATATTTACGGAAGAGATAGGCGCAGCGTGTGAGGTGGTTTGTGGAGTAAGGAGATGCAGGGGTGTGCAAGGGACAGCATGGTGGAGTGATGAGGTAAAACGAACTGTGGAACAAAAGAAGAAGGCATATAGTGAATGGCTAGCGAGTAGAGGTAGGGGAGAAGATCAGAGACAGAAAAGAGCGGTATATGTGAGCAGGAGAAGGGAGGTGAAGAGATTGGCGAAGGAGAGTAAGAAGAAAGTGGATGAAGAGTTTGGGAGGAATCTGAGTGTGAAATGGAGGAAGAGTAAGAAATTGTTTTGGAAGGAGGTAAAGAAAGTAATGCAGTGTGAAAGGGGAAATAGTAGGGGAGTGAAAGATAGGAATAATAGAGTGTTGGTGGAGAAGAGAGAGAAATTGAGGAGATGGGAAGGAGCACTTTGAGGATTTGTTGAATGTAGAGAGTGAGAACAGTGCGAGTATAAGTGGCTGGGGAATGGCTGGGAGAAGAGGAGGTGAGAGAAGGGAGGAAGAGATCAGTAGGGCTGAAGTAGTGGAAGCAATGAAGAAGATCAAGATGGGAAAGGCCCCAGGAATTGATGGAGTGTGTGGTGAAATGCTGATGTATGGGGGTGAGATTGTAGTGAAGTGGATATGGAAGTTGTGTTGATTGGCTTGGGACGAGGGAAGGGTTCCAGAGGACTGGAAATCAGGTATAATTGTTCCTTTATACAAAGGAAAAGGGGAGAGAGAAGTATGTGGTAACCATAGAGGTATTTGCCTTCTTAGTGTGATTGGAAAAATATATTGTAGAATACTCATTGATAGGGTTAGGCATATAACGGAGGAGCTAGTTGGAGAGGATCAAGGGGGATTTAGGAAGGGAAAAGGGTGTGTAGATCGGATATTTGTTCTAAGATATTTAGTGGAGAAGTATTTAGAGAAGGGAAAGAAAGTGTATGCTGCCTTCATAGACTTGGAGAAAGCTTATGACAGAATAGATAGGCAAGGTATGTGGAAGGTATTAAGAATATATGGAGTGGAGGGGAAATTGTTGAGTTCTGTGAAGAGTATGTACGAAGGACCTAGGGCAACGGTGCGAGTGGATGGTGAGCTGAGTGAGTTCTTTGATCTCAGTGTGGGACTGAAACAGGGTTGTGTGATGTCTCCATGGCTGTTTAATATATACATGGATAAGGTTGTAAAGGAGGTGCAAGGTAGGGCAGTGGATGTGGGGGTGGCTCTAATGAATGAGAGTGAGATTTGGAAGATTCCGGTGTTGCTGTTTGCTGATGATACGGTATTGTTGAGTGAAGATGAATGGGAGTTGCAAGGTTTGGTGAATGAATTTGAGACAGTGTGTAGGAAGAGGAATCTGAACGTTAATGTAAACAAGAGTAAAGTTATGGTGTTTGAGAGGAATGAAGTCACAGAATGCACAGTGAGGTTGGATGGTGAGGATATGGAGAATGTGAGTGCATTCAAGTACTTGGGTAGTGTGATGAGTAAGGATGGAACTTTTGGGGATGAAGTGCTTGAAAGGGTACAGCAGGGAAGGAAGGTTGTTGTTCACTGAAAGCAGTGATGTGAAATAGGGAGGTGAGTATGGAAGTTAAGAAGTCACTGCATGATAGTATTGTGATCCCTACCCTGACGTATGGAAGCAAGGCATGGACCTTGCTGGAGGGGAACAAGTCAAGAGTGAGAGCAGTGGAAATAAGTTACTTGAGAGAAGCATGTGGAGTAACACGGAGGGACAGGTTGAAGAATGAAGAAGTGAAGGAACTTTGTGGGGTAGAAGTGGATGTGGCTGAGAAGATTAGGAGAAATACACTCAGGTAGTTTGGACATGTGGAAAGAATGGACAATGAAAGACTGACTAAGAGGGTGTATGTAGGTGAGGTGGAAGGAGGGAGAGGGAGGGGAAGACCGAGGATGAGGTGAAGGGATGGAGTTGAGAGGTATATGAGGGAGGAGAGAGTAAGTTGGTGGGGAGGTAAGCAAATGGTGGGTGACAGAGCGACTTGGAAGCGTTTTGTCTGCGGCCACCTTTGCTGGATTATGGCGTCGGGCTATAGATAGATAGATAGACATTACTGAGGAAAATGTGCCAGACAGCCTCCTCGCGTCAACAAATTACAGCACAGTCCAACTCACCTTCAGTCCTCCTTCGCCGCCCCACCACCCTCCACAGCTTGTCCTGCCACCCCGCCCAGCCTCGCTCCTGCCTGGCCATCAACACACCATCCATACTTTCGTCTCGCATCGCCTGTGGAAGCACAACGAGTTAAAGGGAACGGACTATATCATCATTACCATCATCATCATCTTAATCACCGTCATCATCCGAACCATTTCCAGTCTGTCATCATCATCATCTTCATCACCATCATCATCCCAGCCAATTTTCTGTACCTGCTGTGGGTACGAGAAGTGTCAGGTATAATCAGGGGTGTAACTCATGTGGGCGACGGTGTTGTAGTTTTTTTTTTTTTTTTTTTCCAATTTTTGAACTTGGGATATCATAAGTTTTGTACCTCCAGCTCTTAAAATTGAAAGGAGGCACACTTATATTTAGGGAAATCTAGGAACTTACAGAGACAGGATCATTGTTTTCTTTGACCTTCAAAAGTTACCATCGTCATTTCAGAAAAGAAAGAAAAAAAGAAAATCAAACTGCAATGTTGACTAAGTTCCAGCAGTTCACCCGATTCTCACTAAGGCGACGGAGCCGGGAAGCATATTCCCGAAGTCTGGCAAATAGCAACAACACCAATGGAAATTACAGCACGCTCGCTACCTCAGCATAGGCCAGGATAAAGAAATTGAATGTTCCGTGAATAACAACCAAAATCGAATTGACTTATATGTGACCTACGACAAACTCTAAACTCTCACACTTTGACACATATACATTTGCTGTGTATACCTTGCATTATCCAACTTTCACTCCAATCGGTTTAAAAAATATTCCTGTTAAATAATTCCACCCTTCCTTCATAATCTATTATCCATTTCATAATACTGCTTCGTATCATTTCAAATGTCATCAAGCCTCCCTCTCTCATTACTTGCCACTTGTAGGCACCTCACCCCTCTCTCCTCCCTCCCCCACCCATTCCCCCTTCCCTTAGATCAACCATATCGCCACCTTCCTACCCTGGTAGTTGTTGTTATTGATTAACCTTAGTGTATCTGGCCGAGCAGAACCATCAACTGCAGGAAAGCAACCTCCTCCATCCTTCTTTCCTTCCATCCTCTTCTGTCTTTCTATCCTTCATTCTTTCCTCGTCCTTCTGCCTGCGGGTGACTTTACGCTCTCCCTTCTCTCTTTCCTGCATTCTTTTCTCTTCCTTCTGCCTGTGGGTTACTCTATACTGAGTGACAAGCCAAATGGTTTCCTGTACACCAAGAAACCATTTACCACGCTGGGTGGTAACCATATAACCAAATTTTGGTTTCTGGTGGTTTAGTGGGTAATTATGGCGCTCCATTCGGATTGAGCCGGTGAAGGTTTATATGCAACGGGTGGTTGGGGTTGATTGCTCATGTAATGCCACTCAGGGATGAGTGAGGCTGGCCACTCTCATCTTAAATGTCAGGACCAACTTCCCTAGCTCCGGGCTCCTACACTCCTCATGGGGCAACATAGGATTAGATGATGATGATAATGATATTTTTGACAGAGCATATAGGAACATAATAATCAAAAAGTAATCATATTCTAAGGTAACCATATGGTTACCTACAAAAAAAAAAATCTTTTATGATACTTTTATAACGAATTTCAATTTGATAATTCCATACTAAAACATACCACTATAGGCCCAAACTATGATAGCAGTATCTCATCATTATAACAGACACTTTAGAATTTCAAGGTTGACATTTTTGTAACACCCAATTTGATGATCAGAAGTGGTACACTCTAAGGAAGATATGTAGTTCAAGAACTGATTTCTTTACATGGCTTGACAGAGAGATGTGTAACACACATGTTCAAACCTGTTATCACCTGTTTCCACTGGTCCTTCGCTGACCAGACAGGAAAGAAAATGGTACTTGTTTTGGTAACCATATGGTTACACTAGGAGGTAAAGGGTTCATGCTTGTTCGAATGCTGTCCACAACAAGGAGAAGTCCTTCAGAAGGTACCGGAGCCTACCCACCCCTGAATCTCATCTCTTTTATGTTTCTGCCCGGTTGTGTGTTCTTAGCTCTGCTAAAAATTATTTCATTCGTACTAAGTACTCTGAACTCTCCAACTCAGATTCTTCCTGCTCCTTCTGGCACCTTGCCAAAAATCTTCTAACAACTTCACCTCATCATCCTTCCCTCCTCTCTTCTGCTCTGAGGGCTCTGTAGCCATTTCTTCTACAGATAAAACAGAACTCTTAGCACAGATTTTCTCCTCCAATTCCACCGTAGACGTTTCTGGTACTGTTCTTCCATCACTTGCCCCCTCTGACTTCATCATGGCACTGAAATTTCTTCAATAGATGTATTTTCTGCCATCACTTCCCTCAGTATTAACAAAGCATATGGAACTGTTGTCCTCAAGAACTGTGCTTCTGTGCTTACACCCTTCCTAGGTAAACTCTTTAGTTTTTGTCTGTCAACTTGTACCTTTTCTTCTTGCTGGAAGTTTGCTCTCATTCAGCCTGTCCAACAGAAGGGTGACCATTCTCATCCCTGTAACTATCGTCCAATTCCTATAACATCGTGTGTTTCAAATGTTTTCAGGTCGACTCTTAAAAAAAGAAAGAAAAATCTTTCCTATCACAACTTACTTTCTCATCGTCAGTATGGGTTCCGTCAGGGATGCTCCACTGACGATCTTCTCACCAACTTTCAGACTCCTGGTCATCCTCCTTTCGGGACTGGGGAAAGCTTTGCCATTGCACTTGACATCTCAAAGACTTTCGATCGAGTCTAGCATAATTTTTTTTTTATTTCCAAGCTGCCCTCTTATGGTTTCTATCCTTCTATCTGTGCATTCATCTCCAGTTTCCTTTTTTTGGGGGGTGGGGGACGTTCTATAATTGCTGTTGTACACGGCCACTGTTCTTCTCTTAGAGCTATCAATAGTGCTATTCCTCAGGGTTCTGTCCTATCACCAACTCTCCTCCTTTTATTCAGCAATAACCTAAACTGTACATCTAACCCTATCCACTCATATGCTGATGACTCCACCCTTCACCTTTCCATTCACTTCCCGCAGTGTCCATCTCAGAAATTACCTCAACAAACAAGGGATGAGGATATGGCACACCTAATATCTGACTTGGCTCATATCTCTGATTGGGGTAAAAGTAATCTTGTTTTTTTTAATGCATCAAAAAATCAATTTTTACATTTATCAACCTGACAAAATCTTCCACAGGAGTACCCTCTAATTTTTAACAATATGTAGCTCAATCCTGCATCATCTTTAAACATACTTGGGATTTCATTCTCACGGGATTTTCTTGGAAAGATCATATTACTTCTCATAAAAACTGCTTCCAAGAGATTTGATGTGCTAAGCCAATTCCATGCCTTTTACCCCTGCACAGTTGTTGACTTTATACGCGAGTTTTATTCACTCCTATGTGGAATACAACTGTCACTTGTGGGGAAGCTCCCCACACAAAGCTCTTCTCAACAAGGTGGAGTCAAAGGCTTTTCATCTTATTTACTCTTCTTCCCTTACTGGCTCTCTTCAATCTCTGCCTCTTTGCCACCCTGTTGCAACTTTATCTCTTTTCTATCGTCACTTCAATGGTCACTGCTCCTCTGAACTGTCTGTTTGCATCCCTCCACAATTAAGGGTGGCGTGTAGTACCCATGTAGGAACAAACTCTCATTCATTTTCTGTCCAACTCTCTAATGCAAGAGTCGACCACTACTCCCAGTCCTTCATGTATGGAACAGGTCAGCTCTGGAACTGTCTCCGTCTGTCTGTCCGTCTGTCTGTATATCCTACTGCCTATGATCTTCAATCTTTCAAACGCAGTGTGTCCAGGCACCTTGAAATGATAGGATCTTGTATTTGGCTCTCTGATATCTTATTTTTGTGTTTTCTTAGAGGAAACAAGTAGCAGGTTCATGGCCTTTGGCTCCTTCTTCTATCTATCTATATATCTAGGCTGCATCCCCTAAAGAAATGGGGGTAGCCGAGACAGGATGACACACTCCCGGTTTACACATTCACACACACACACACACACACACACACACACACACACACACACACACACACACACACATTTATTCATATCTTAGCCCCAAGGGGAGAAGTAACAGATTTTCACCACACCACACTGCACGAGGGTCAACTCCACGGTGCATCAGCAACATCCGCAGCTGGGCCTGACAGCAGAGCTAGTTTAACCCTGCCACATCATAATGAACCCACCCTCTTACCCACACCTGACCTGATCAGCTGATCAGATCAAATGTGGGAGAATAACCCCTCAGGGCCACATCACCATTTATTCATTCACAATTTCTCTCCAATCATTCCTATCAAACGCAGCCACTCTTCCTTGCTCTAAAGACATCCCTCTTCCATCTAACGCTCTCTTGACACTGTCCATCCATCCTATTCTTGGTCTTCCTCTCAGCCTTACACCTCTCACATGCGATCCAGTTATCTTCTTCACTAATTGCTCTTCATCCCTTCTCTCCATATGCCCAAACCATCGTATCACTCTCTGCTCAACTCGATCAGCCATCTCCCACATAACTCCAGTTCTCCTTCACACTTCATCATTTCTCACTTGATCTATAAGCATCACTCCACAGATATTCCTCAGACACCTCATCTCCATTACATTCAAAATTTTCCTCTCTGCTACACCCATATTCCATGCTTCAGCCCCATATAACGCAGTCGGTGCCACAACACCCTCATATAACCTTCTCTTTACATCCATCTTAGCGAACGACATCTAAACTCTTTTATCATTCCTCCCAGCACCTTTCCTACTTCATTCATTCTAAGCTTCTCTTCTACATCTATTCTTCCATCCACAGCAACATATGACCCTAAATACTTAAAACACTCTACCTCCTCAAGCAACTCACTGTTCAAAACTATACTCATCCTCCTACCATCTATCAACCTCACAAGCTTCATCACTTTACCCTCAGTCTCATTTACTCTCAATTTCCTCCTTTCACACACCCTTCCAGACTCCTCTACCAACTGTCTCAATCTCTCCTCTGAATCAGCCACCAATGGAGTATCATCTGCAAACAGCAGCTGATTCAGATTCCACTCTCTACCATCAGCATTCACCAAACTCATACCTCCACCTAACACTCTTGCATTCACCTCCCTTACAACACCATCCAAATAACTGTTAGACAATCAAGATGGCATCAAACATCCCTGCCACAGCCCCACTTTCACAGGAAACCAATCACTCACAGTATTTCCCCACCCTTACACACGCTTTGCTATTTACATGAAAACTTTTTACTCCTTTTCACAACCTACCATCAAGTCCATACAATCTCAAAACACTCAACAAATTCTCCCTATCAATTATATCATACGCTTTCTCTAAATCCATGAACGCCCAAAACACATCCTTACCTTTTGCCAAATACTTTTCACACACCTGTCTCACAGCAAACACCTGATCCACACATTCCCTCCCTCTCCTAATGCCACATTGCTCATCACCAATCACTCCCATTGTACCCTCTCTAACTCTCTTAATCAACAAACTACCATACACCTTACTGTACCTACACCACTCAACAAACTTTTACTCCTAAAACTAGTACATTCATACTTATCATCCTTACCTTTAGGCAACGGAACCACACAAGCACTTGCCCAGTCAACTGGCACCCTACCGCTCACAAGGCACACATTCAGCAATCTTGCTAACCACTCAACAACAGTCACTCCACCACATTTCAGGTATTCCTCAAAACACCCATCCATACCTGAAGCTTTCCCTGCTTTCATCTCCAATACTGCCTCCTGCACTTCCTCCACCGTGATCAAAGCATCATTCAACTCTCCCAAAACATTTATTCCTTGCATCCTTCCATCTGCTACAACCTTAGCCTCTCTTTCCTCCTCTACATTTAAGTCTTTCAAAATACTCTGCCCATCTCTTCCTTACTGCATCCATCTCAACATCCTTCCATACTCTACTTTTACTCGCTCTTTCTTCCCAGACTCTCCCTTTCGCATCGTTTTTACCTCCTTCCAAAACATTTTCTTATTCTGTTGAAAATTCCCAGTCAATCGCCTACCCCACCTGTCATCTGTTGCCACTTTAGCATAATGCACAGCTCTTCTTGCTCAATTCCTCTTTTTCTTGTACCTCTCATATGACACCTCATCCTTCCTCTGCAGCCACACTTCATATGCACGTCCCTTCTCAGCCACAGCCATACTTACTTCCTTGCATTACCATTTACTTCTCCTTACACCACCACCCACTTGTCTCACATCACACATCTCTTCTGCATGCCCCACCACAGCACTCTCAAACAACTGCCATTCCTCCTCCACACTGCCATTTTCCTGACCTTTCACAGCGTTCCACTCATCTTTCAACTCATGATACTCTATCATTTTCTCTTTTTTATCCAACTCACTCACTTTCAAAACCTCCTTGCCACACCTAACTCACCTAGCTCTCACCCACCCCATACCTACTCTTAACTTTCCCTCCACCATGTAGTGGTCAGATACCTCCACCCTACCCTCTCAAAAGTGTCACATCCAACAATCTTCCTCTTACATTCATGGACACAACCACATAGTCCAACAATGCTCTAACAACAACCCTTCCACCCTCCTGTCACACCCATGTATACTTATTTTTCTTCTCAAACATCATTATCTGTCGCTCAACACACATCCTTATTATTCATTCCCCATTTTTATTTCTTCCAGCACACCATGGATACCAACTACACCTTCATCTGCTACATTTCCCACTCTAGCATTCAGATCTCCCATCATTACCACATTCACATTTGCTCCAGAACTCTACAGACACTCATCAGCATCATTTCAGAAATACTCCCTCTCTTTTGCATCCTTTTCGCCACCAGGCCCATATACACTCAGAAATACTCACAACTCACGTCCAATTTTACTTTCACCCACATCAGTCTCGATGACATCTTCCATTCAATCACACACTGCTGCACTACCGGGCTCATTAACAAGGCCACACCTTCTCTTACCCTTCCTCTATCAACACCTGACAATCTTCCATTCCCACTTCCAAACTTACGCATCTTTCCCTTTCATCTTGTTTCACTCAAAGCTAACACATCCAACTTTCTTCTCACAAACATTCTTCCAATCTCCGCCCTTTTAACCTCAATCATACTATATCCACGCACATTCATAGACCCAATCTTCAGGGTACGGGGATCAATCCTCCATCCCTTTCTATGCCCTGTCTCTTTGTAGGAATTAAAAAAAAAAAAAAAAAAGAGGAGAGGGTCCCTGGTCCCCTCATCCTGCCCCGTTTAGTCGCCTTTTATGACACGCATTACAAAATAAAAAGATAAAGTTTAGGCTAAAAAAGGGTCACAGATGACACGTAAAGGAGAAAGTCAGCTTGGACATTTCTGGACTGAGATCATACCTGGTAGAATGCTGACGGTTAGAAAAACACAAAGTGATTCAGTTTCAAGAACAATAGGTCAGAGGCAAAGGCCACATGGCAAGGTAAAATGTTTGGTCTTTTAACTCGTTATGATACCATTTGGACCAGACACAGTGGGAGTGTTTAAGGTTAGCCAAGAATAAAGTGAGCTGGTCTTAAAAATATTAAGTCAGACGTAAGGGTCACCTAAAACATTTTTTAAATTTTATTCTAGAAAAAAGGGTTGGGGGTAGAACCCCATATCTATACTGTTAAAGCAGCTGTGCATCTCTCTGTGGGCGGAGCACGTGTGTGTGTGTGTGTGTGTGTGTGTGTGTGTGTGTGTGTGTGTGTGTGTGTGTGTGTGTGTGTGTATGTGTGTGTGTGTTTAAACTTAGAAATCATCCTTTTGTTGGAGCTTGGTGGGCTGAATGATGGGGTGGATCGGTAGGCGGGTGGGTGGGATGGACAGGTTGAGTGAGGAAGGCTGGTGGGTGGAGTGGGTGAGGCGCAGGGTGCGCAGAGTGGGAAGAGTGAGTGGGAAAGGTGGGTGAGGTGGGCTGGATGGGAAGAGGGTTGGGCAGAGAGGGTGGGATGGAGTGGGTAGACGGATGGGCATGATGGGTGGGGTGGGTGAGTGATTAAGTGGGTTGGCGCGGTTGGGTGGGTGGGATGGGGTGGGTATACGGATGGGCATGATGGGTGGGGTGGGTGGGTGAATAAGTGGGTTGGTGCGGTTGGGTGGGTGGGATGGGGTGGGTAAGTGGGTGAGCAGGTAATGGGAAAATGGATCCATGGGGACTAGGTTTATGGGGTGAATAGGCTCATGGAAGGAATAGGTCCATGTGGGAAAAAAAGTCTATGGGGAATATGTCTAAGGATATTGGCCTAAGTAGCATCACAGGTTCAATGGTTAAAAATGGGTAAATGGGGGAAGCAGGTCCATGGGAGAAAATAAATCCATGTGCAGATTCAGTGTCTCCCCTTGGAGAAAACATAGATTCATATGAGATAATAGGTCCATGAGGAAAAAATGGCTGAAGGAAAAATGGTTCACGAGTAAAATAGGTCCAAAGGAAAAATAGGTATAGGTCCATAGGGAAATAGATCCATGGTGATAATAGGTCCATGTAGGGAAAGTAGGTCCTTGGCTAAAATAGGTCCATGGGGGAAAATAAGTCTATGCACAAAACAGATCCATGTGGTAAAATAGGTTCTCAGAGAAAATTTTCAGTGAGAGACAGGGTCCCTGAGGAAAAAACAGGTGGGTGGTGGCTGACTACTAGAAGATGTAGCTGGACACGGGTTTCATATTGTTTCTTTGAAAACTGATGAGAAAGCTTATCAATAGGGTTAAATTCATACAAGAAGGGAATGGAAACCATGCATTGCTTATTCATGTCAGTAGCTATTTATTTATTGCAATTCACCAACATTCTTTCAGGGGATAAGTGGGGACTTGAGAGACATTTTTTAACTTGGCTGTGGAACTGACCTGCTATATTAGTGCCACCATGTGAAGGCACCCCTCTCCAGCACCTTTGTAATATACTATAATGAACCCTTTGGCACACGAAGACGCGATTCACGTTCTTTGGGTTTGTCCTGGTCAAAACAAGAAGATGCGAATAGTGTTCTAAAGCAGAAAAATATTCGCCAAACAATAAGCTTTCGGCCAATTCACATCAAATTTTAGTGCGTCCTAGCAGCCCAGTCTAGCATCCAAAGTAAGCACTTAGCAACCCCGGTGGTCCTGGCATGGGGCAGAATGAATCAGTATTCCACAGTCTCTCACCACCAGCCAGGCAGAAGAGTAAAGCTCCATCCCTCATCCCTTTAAACTTCCTTTTCCCTGTCCCACCCGATGCAGAAGCCACGATTGAAATATCATTACTGTATAGTATCTGTGAATATATTGTGAAGTGATTGTGTCTATGCAACATAAATATATTGTTTGTAAAGCACTGGGGCCCGTTATCAGCCATTAGGTCTTGGCAGGAGTCATGTTTGCTACAGTGGGGTTTGCTACTCTGCGTCATCCTGCCCCAAATGATGAGAGTATTTTACCTATATAGTAAAGCAGTGTTTATATTGTGTGATATAGTTCCTGGAATCACTGTGATAGTGATAATTGGTGTAGTGTGAAATATACTGTACGTTTGTAAAGAAATATATTGTGTGCATTGCCTGAGTTACTGTACACATAGCGGAAGAATGAGAGGCGTCAAATAAGCCACAGAGCCACATACTTGAATGAAATGTATTGTACCGCACTCAGACAATGATAGATTATGTATGGTTTTGTGTGAAATATACGCACATAGTGCAGCAAGTGTTTGTGGAGAAATATATTGTGTGCGCTGTCTGAGTTTGTGCTAACATAGCAGAAGAATGATAGGCATCAAGTACGCCTCACAGCCATATACTTTAATCATAATGTACTGCACTGTTCTCAGACAGTGATAGATTACGTATGGTTTTGTCTGATATATACTGTATGTATATAGCGCAGCAAGTGTTCGTAGAGAAATATATTGTGTGCATTGCCTGAGTTAGTGCTAACATGTAAACAGAGGAAGGATGAGAAGTGTCAAATATGCCACACAGCCACATACCTTGAATGTAATGTATTGCATCATTCTCAGACAGTGATAGATTATGTATGGTTTTGTGTGAAATATACGTATATAATGCAGTGAGTGTTTGTAGAGAAATATATTGTGTGCATTGCCTGAGTTAGTGTAAACATGTCAACAGTGAAAGGATGAGAGGTGTCAAACATGCCTCACAGCCACATGCCTTGAATGAAATGTATTGCACCATTCTCAGACAGTGATAGATTATGTATGGTTTTGTGTGAAATATATGTATATAGTGCAGCGAATGTTCATAGAGAAATATATAGAATCATTTGCGTAATGCTAGTCTCAATAAAAGGTTGCGTGACAGTGTATGAAATGTATATTTTTGTGATTATATGGGAAATTATGAGGAACATGAAAAATCTGAAAACATCATGAGAAAGACCATGAAATTCAAGATAAGCTGATTAAATCAAAACATAACATCTGCGAGAAGACTACTTCGCTAGAGCGCCGTGAACAAAAAATTACATCCCTGTAGGTAAGTACTTTAAGTTTTTGGCTATTTTCTCGAAAACTAAAAATTGTATAAAAAAGCCAATAACACTTATAGAATGCTGATGAAATTCTCTTTCTAAACATGTAATAACAATTAGAGGTATGAGGAAAACATTCGAGCTATGATTTTGGGAAATGAGATTGACGTTCCAGAATGTTTGATCACGCCGGCCTAATGTACTTCTATTCATACTTTTCTGTATTCTTGTTTTGCTTATAGGCTAGAACAAACATCAGCGAATGAGATGATATAGTTTTTATGGCGATATATATGTCTGAGTGGAGAAAATAAGGCGAGAATACGTTTTCATAGGGACGCGGGAGGGGGGGATAAAATCTTGATCTAGAAAACTTACCGAAACTTACCTTGTGCAAAAGGGTGAAATCAGGTTCTCCCAACCCAACTGCCTGTCATGTAAAAAAAAAATAATAATAAATAAAAGTAAGGAACTTCCAGTAGATATCAGTGAACTGTGAGGTTTTGTATATTCTGACTCACTCTTAGGTCGTGTGCTATCACGATCCAAAGTTTCTTTACCCCCCTGAGTGGAGGAAGGTCGAAGCCAAGGTTGAAGAAATGACGGGCCACCGAACACAGGCCAGTTCATGATGGAGGGGTTCACTAACTTGAAGCTTAGGATAATAAGAATCACCCGGATGAAACACACGAGCCTATTTATGAATCACGGTATCATGAACCATTATTACTCTTGTATACTGGCAGTGTCCGATCATCTGGTCTTGCTACAACCTTGGCTTCGACCTTCTTCCACTCAGGGGGATAAAGAAACTTTGGATCGTGATAGTACATGCTAAAACTTCTAATGGTGTTGTGCTGTATAGCAAAAGACTGGAACGGCCTGGAATGCAATAATGACATACCTGGTTTCTAACTTATGTATTATTTCTGATTAGACTAAAAAAAAAAAAATGACCTTGTTACTCTAATGAAACAACATTTCCATTCCTCTACATTTTTACCTGCCATAATTTTCCACAAGGACACCCCATAATTTACAAAAACAAATAATCCATTCCTTCATCATCTCTCAGCATCCGTGGCTTTTCTTTCTCTAGAGTTTACTACGGAAACAACACATTATATGCAATTACTTTTCTTGCAAAATCAATCTTCCAGAGATCACGTGTGCTGAACGTGTGCTTAACCGGCTCTGTACTTTATAGGAACCTGTGCAGCACATCTCCTGACTTCGTATGGAGACTTTATTCTCACTTATGTAAAGAACAGCTCTCATACAGCTTTTCTAAACAGGGTTGAGTCAACGATGTTCCTTCTCATTAACTCCCTTCCTCTTGACTCTCTTCAAACTCTCTATCACAGCATTGACTCGCTCTCTCTGCTACTCCTATTTCATTGATTAGCCTATATACCGGCATATATTTTTCTTTCTAAATTGCATCCCTCCCCTATTACGGTGGGCAAGCAGTACCCATCTAGTAGTTCTCTCATGTCTTTTCAGCCCAACTGTCTAATGGACGTGTTAGTCGACACCCTCAGTCCTTCTTGTGCGGAACAGCCGTGTATGGAACTGGTCTGCATATTCTTCTGCGTATTACCTCCATTCTTTGAAACGCATTACGTTCAGGCATCTCAAAATGAACGGAACTTCGCTTTGGTTCTTTGGTCACTTGTCTCAGGCAAGTAGCACAAGTTTCTGTAGGTTTCTAGATTTTTTTTTGCGTCAAAAGGAACGTGTTATCCCTCACTTTACCGGTGTGGCCACGATATAAATACCTCCTGGCTCCTCCATCACTGCTCTCTTCCGTCACTCTAGGTCGCCTTCGTAAAGTACTCTTTCATGCTACCTGCTCATAAAACGTTGAGAATGCATTTTGGGTCGTAATTTAAACACCAGCACACGAAGGGTAGAACACTAACATCCAACAGGTAGGAGTTGGGGGAGGTCTTCAATCTTTTCAGTCCAGTGACCTTATTTTCTCGTTTTACTCCTACTACTGACATGAAAGACCCAGGAGTGAGGCTGGGGGTGCGGGAGAGGAGAGTGAAGCCGACCCTCGTTCCATTCTTCACCTTGTTTGGCGCTGACGAAAAGCCTACACGTGGTGCTGCTGTATACCCTGGGTGGAGAGAAGGAACTGCGGTGGCGTCCACCCGGGAACCAAACTTCCCCTTATTTCCTTGCAACTCTGCGTAGGGAAAGACCCTGGTTAGACCCTGGGAAGTTCTCTGCACGGTACTGTACTGTACCTGTAAGACGGTACCACAGAAACAAATTCTGACTCATGATCGACAGGTCTGCTCGGTAAGACAGTCTGCAACAACAACAACAGCAACAACAACAACAATACCAACAACCTCTAGAATCAAGAGGTTGTTGTTGTTCTAGATTATTTTTTTGTAGGATTAGAACTTTAGAAAGAAGTTTCAAACTCGTGGGGTTAGGAGAGGAAGACCGATGAACAAGCTGACAGGAATTTATGGAACGCAAGAAGAATGACAGCGTGTTTAGAATTCTGAATGTGTGTGTGTGTGTGTGTGTGTGTGTGTGTGTGTGTGTGAGTGTTTGTTTGTTTGTTAATGTATACAGCTTGATGCAGGTAATAGTAGGCTATTTGTACACACAACAGATGGCAACATTTCTCCACATGTCACCGCTTGTACCCACCGTCCATACTGGATACATGCTGGGGTTGTCTCATGCATGTTTGTGGAAGATAAGTTAGTAGTGTTTTAACGAAATTCAAATACACCCAAACTGTTCCCTGCCCCAGCGTGGGATGAATCTCGCGATCTTTTGAACGGTAGTACAATACTGCCACATGCCAATCTGGTGGCTGAAATGCGTGGGAGAGACGCCCTTGCCAAAAGCATATATTCCATCCTCAGAAGGTGATTGGAGGTTTTCCGATTATGCAATGGCTTTACGGAGAGTTGGCTGGTCATTTGCACTTAGCCCTTTCACCGTGAGGAGTCGCTTAGAATAAAATGGTCTTTAATCCCCACCGCGATGGGTTTCTCCTAAACTGACGCACCTCGACTGGGAGGCCGTGCTGGCAGAGGAGACGGTGGCCGGTGATCGATTGCAACCACAGCGCAGGAACGAACCGTCGTCGAGTTATAATTATTTCACGGAAACTCATTTATATTTCATACCATATAAAAGACCTCCTGTTAGCAATTAGTCCAGCTAGACATTACATTTTAAATTTTAGACCCGCTACTCTGATCTCTGTGTTCCAAATATGCAACCAGGGACAGCTCGACCAGAACGCTTGTAAGGTCTTCAAAAATTCACGGTAACTCGTTTATGACCTACGGTATTTATTCCTTGACTCAGATGACATTTTATATAATTTTTACTATCTCTAGATGATTTTATTCAGTTCGAGATTGGGTTTTCAAAGTGGTTCGGCTAGATATATCCATCAGCAGCCTGACACATAGGTAGATGTCTTCTCTAATTAAAATAAAATCATCTACAGGTAGAAGAATGATACAAAAAAGTACTCCCTCTGGCTGAATGTGTTGAGGAACTTATTAGTGTGTTGTGTCCAGCAAGACAGTAAATTAGGTACAACTGTGCTGGATGCTGACTTTCTTGTTCCAGTTTTCTGACACCTTTCCAAACCTACCACTTGGGATGGCGGGAGAAGGATGCTCTAAAGCTCTTTTAAACAACCCATCACTGATCACCTATATTTGTTACCATATTAATTAACTCCTGTAAGGTGTTCAGTACAGCTTGCTATAGATTTATAAGAGGCAGTATGTACCGTACTTACAGTCGTCTTGGATCTGCGTCGCATTTCTTGAATGTGTTCCAAAATTTAGCCAAAATGTGCACGTGTGTTGTGAGAGTGTTGTGTTGTGATGAGGCCTATCTCTTTCTGGGTGTGGACGGTGTGGCGGCGGGGTACTGACCGTGAGGGTGTAAGGAGAGTGGCGTTGGAGGGTGTGTAGTGTGGACTGAGGATGTGGTGGTAACATCTCTGCCTCGCCGCCATCCATTACAGGCCAGCACATCAGCAGCAGCAGGAAGGCTGGATCACACACCAGCCCGACACGCCTGGCCATTTCGTTGCTCACCTGCAGCCTGTTTCGTCCCTCGGCACACCTCTAAGGCAACAAAGGTAACTCTTAGCAGATGACACTGACCGTACTGTAATTCATGCACTCGCTGCATGATACGAATGCTTCTGTGGTTACAGCAGATTACTTTTTATAAAAGTTTCCACATAAAGTTATTATATTTTTTCCACTCTTGTGATTTACTCTGACTGCCGCTACATGATGTTACTCAGCTTCAGGAAGCCATGGGTCTGAAAGACCTATCTGTTTCTGAGTTTATGTACATACATACATACATACATACATAAATGCACACACACACACACACACACACACACATATATATATATATATATATATATATATATATATATATATATATATATATATAAAGTTTTTGATAAACTGCAGCTGGTAGAAATGGTCAAAACATAAAAGGATACTCTCACCTGGTGATGTTCAAGTCAGGTAGGTGGTGAAGTGAGAGTAATATACCACAAAAACTTAAGCACCCACGGAGGTTAGTGTGTGTGTGCATGCCAGTAATAAGCACTTCAGTGATCCCCATTTTTTGCTTGTTTTTCTTTTGTGTAAACGATAAAAAATGATAAATATGGCAACATTTCTCCAATCAGGGTTTGTTAATGTCTGCTATTTGTCATTCCGCCTCGACACTCAGCTCTCTGTCTCTGTCTCTGTCTGTCTGTCTGTCACAAATAATCCCACCTTCCCTTCTACCTCATTCTCGATCTTGCTCTCCTGTGTCCTCCTTCACATTCACCTCTTCCTTCTACCTCATTCTCAGTCTCCCTCTCCTCCTCCTTCTCCCTGGACCTAATGTATTCGCTTATTAAGGCTAAGAAAAGTGTTGCATGATAGACAGGCTACCGGATTTCTCCAGCAATTTCTTCTGGGGCTTTTAACCACCTGATATAGTTTTTTCTGTTGTGTGTGTGTGTGTGTGTGTGTGTGTGTGTGTGTGAGAGAGAGAGAGAGAGAGAGAGAGAGAGAGAGAGAGAGAGAGAGAGAGAGAGAGAGAGAGAGAGATTTACACAGTTCATCTCTGAACACACACACCCAGGCGATACACTAATTAGGTCTGTACCTATACACGTAAAACACACACACAAACACACACACTTCACCTACCACATCCCCCCCTCACCAGCCGCCTCTCTCTCTCCTTGTAAGTGAGCTAATATTATGTTAATCTATGAAGCTTGCATTTTCTCTTGTCTGAGCTGAGAGAGAGAGAGAGAGAGAGAGAGAGAGAGAGAGAGAGAGAGAGAGAGAGAGAGAGACCTAAAAAAAATATACCCGTGCACTGCCAGGCAAGAGAAAAATGAGTGAAACAGAGAAGAAATTAACATGAAGCGAAAAGAAGTTCAGAGAGTGCAAACCTCCGCAGCACCTATACATGACAACTCAGATCACCACCAAAATTTAATTAACACTTCTTTGAACCTTGACCCACATATCCACAAAATTACATCGAAATCCACCAATAACTTTTCGATATATCTTGTCAACAAATAAACAAACAGACAAACAAGGGTGAATACACAATCTCCTTCAACTTCAGTCGCGGAGGTAATGAGATGTAAGGGAGGAAATATGAGCAAAATAACAGGGGAAATAGATGGAGACGTTCGGTCGAAGTATGAGGGAAAATAAGGGGAGAAATATGAAAAATGAGCAATACTGAAATCCATCCATTCGCCCATCATCCAATCCTACGTTGCCCAATGAGAAGCATAGGAGCCCGGGGCTAGGCAAGTTGGTCCTGACATTTAAGATGAGAGTGACCAGCCTCACTCATCCCTGAGTGGCATTAAGTGAACAATAACCCCAACCACTCCTTGGATATAAACCTTCACCGGCTCAGTCCGATTGGAGGGCCAAAATTACCCACTAAACCACCAGGTGCCATAATTTGGTTTTACGGTTACCACCCAGCGTTGTAAATGGTTTCCTGGTGTACAGGAAACCATTTGGCTTGTCACTCAGTGTAGAGTCACCCATAGGTAGAAGAAGAAAGAATGCAAGAAAGAGAGAAGAGGGAGTGTAAAGTCACCCGGGGGCAGAAGGACGAGGAAAGAATGAAGTAAAGAAAGACAGAAGAGGAAGGATGGAAAGAAGGGAGGAGAGGAAAGGGCAGACACCCGAGAGCAGCACTACATCGAGTGAGTGGATGGTGAGCGCCCCCACCTACCAATAAGCCATACAGAAATCAGAGGGAAAATAGCAAGAAGAGAAATAAGATGGGAATATTATGAAGAGAAATAAAAATCCATCATGAGGGAAACCTAACTACTTCCTGGTACTTCCTGTCTGTCCAGTGTTGTAGGGGTGGGAAGGTGGTCATGTGGTTTGAGAAGTAGCCTGCTGTCTGAATGTGTGCTAGTTCGATTGAAAGGTGCGGCAGGCAACAGTCTGATGATTTGTATTTCATTAAACTGATTCTCACAACTTCACCGATACGTCATAGAAAAATCCCTGCTAATACCACCGCACTAGACCTGAAGGAGACAGCCATAGCATGTATTAAATATGGATGGTGGGTATTGGCGCTGAAGTGGTAACATGTGAAGGTGTTTGGTACGTAAGGAGGACTGATGGCCTTAGGGAACGCGTTGGTAAGCCTATACACTGAGTAATACGGGAAAAAGAAAAGCGGCAGTGAGGTGACCTAAATCTCACGGCAGTAGGAATGTAGGCAGGTAGTTAAACAGATAGACAGATAACGTAGATGGCCTAATGAGGAATACATTTTATTTAAGCAAAAAATACAAAGATGAATACCGAAGATCGATTGAAATATGAAGAGACTGGCATACGAAGACAAACATGTAAGTACATACACCGACAGACTGATATATATATATATATATATATATATATATATATATATATATATATATATATATATATATATATATATATATATGCACACACAGCAGTAGACAGACAGAGACAAATACATATCAATTCGACTGACTGACTGACACAGATGACCACAGTGAAGTATTCTGGTGTTTTCAGAGACAAAGAGACAGACCTACATACAGACAGAGACACACATGAATAAACAAAGATAGGCTGGGTTTTCTCGAACGTGTGAGTGAACACAGACTTCATTTTAAGCACGACGTGGCCGCCTTCCTATACGACCTAAATCTCTCTGTCTCTGTCTGTCTGTCTGTCTGTGTTTTTTTTTTTCTCTCTCTCTCTGTGTGACATGGCTTTTTTCTTTACACAGCCAAAATACAGAAGATCACACATAAATTAAGATTCTAAAATTTAGACCATAAAATCTACACAATTTGATATATGCAGAATGTCCTGGGAGGAAATGGCATAACTATGGGAAATGATAAGAGAATTCTTAGCAAACACTGTCATACCAACGTGAATCCAAATCTCAAGCGCCACGGAGCAACAGTGTCTGATGACATTATGGGCGAAAATGTTCTCCCTCATATTTCGCCCACAAGGCCATCAGTAATTTTAGTTCCGTAACGCTGGAGATTTGGACAAACGTTAGTATAACATTTTTTTATATGAATTCCCTCTTTTATCATTTCAAAGTTATGCCCTTTTACTTCCGGGACACCCCATATATATATATATATATATATATATATATATATATATATATATATATATATATATATATATCATCCGTTGAGTGTCCACTGCAGGACCGGCCTCTCCCGACCTAAGTGGGGACGATACAGCCAATGTATTTCAACCAAGTGGCTTAGGTTGTCTGGTAGAGATTGTATGTGTGGTGAGAAGTGCTTGTAAATGTGAGTGGAGTGTTGGAGTGGCGTTGTATGTGTGTGTAGTCTGTGAACCAAGTGTAATTGGCCCGCGCAAGCCGACTGGGTGCAAGCATACTTTACTGTATGCGCTACTGGTTCAACCACAGCACACTTTATGTCCGCCAAAGCAGTACGTGCCTGGGTGAACACTCCCAAAGTTTATTACCCTACCAGGGCACGAACCCTGGTTTTCCCATGTACGAAAATGCACACTCTACCACAGAGGCTCCATATATATATATATATATATATATATATATATATATATATATATATATATATATATATATAGACACACTGCTGGCGGGCACAGTGGTAACGCTCTATCCGCTAAGATGAGGGTTCGCGCCATGCTCGGGATGCGAAAAGTTTCACTGACGAAGCTGAAGGTCACTGCCCCCCTTGAGCAAGAGGATGGGTGTGTATATTTTATATATATATATATATATATATATATATATATATATATATATATATATATATATATATATATATATATATATATATTACCCTTTCCTCTCCTCCATCCTTCTTTCCTTCCATTCTCTTCTGTTTTCCTTTCCTTCATTCTTTCCTTGTCGTTCGGCCTACGAGTAACTTTACACTTCCTCTTCTGTCTTTCTTTCCTTCATTCTTTCCTCTTCCTTCTGCCTGTGGGTGACTCTACACTGAGTGACAAGCCAAATGGTTTCCTGTACACAAGGAAATCATTTACTACGCTGGGTGGTAACCATACAACCAAATTTTGGCGCCTGGTGGTTTAGTGGGTAATTATTGCCCTCCAAGCGGATTGAGCCGGTGAAGGTTTATATCCAAGGGGTGGTTGGGGTTGATTGCTCATGTAATGCCACTCAGGGATGAGGGAGGCTGGTCACTCTCATCTTAAATGTCGGGACCAACTGCCTAGCCCAGGGCTCCTACGCTCCTCATGGGGCAATGTAGGACTGGAAAATGGATGGATGGATGGATATATATATATATATATATATATATATATATATATATATATATATATATATATATATATATATATATATATATACAGAGAGAGAGAGAGAGAGAGAGAGAGAGAGAGAGAGCCCACTGTAGGCTAGGCTAGTGGCCAGGTGGGTCATACTGTCCTGGAAGGTTGAAGTTTGCTTCACCGGTAATCATTTCCACCAAAGTACCGTACATCAGTCGTGTTTTAATTTTGGTATCTTCAGATGACGTGCAATTCAACTTCAAAAGGATCTGTATTAGTGAAGGGGTTAATGAAGGCCACATGTAACCCCTCCAGGTGCAGAAGTCTCTCTGAGCTGAATATATCCGTCTATTAACGGGGAGAATGAAATGCAGATGACGTAGGACACTCTGGCTGATCCGTTAATCACTCTTATATGTAATAAATAAATAAAATATTCTAAAGTGATTATTAAGATGTAAGGATGGAAAGAGATCATGAACAAGTGAGGCAAGAAGCACAGGAAAAAAGAAAGAGGGAGGAATTGGGATGCGAGGAAAATCAGAGTTCAAAACCCATTTCTACATGCCACCAGCTACAAACGTTTCGTGAGTACAGTGTGGAATGTAGTAATGGGTATAGAACTTTGAATCTCCTCCCACCCTAAATACTTTCTTGTTTCTGCACTTTTTCCAGTCCTGCATTTTAACAGTCATTTTAGAACAGAGTTTTTGTTTTCTAGTTCATGAGCATTTTATGGAAGTTTGCTACCAAATACACGTTAGGTATACTACAAAACGACTTTAATCTATATGTACAATCCTACATCTCATTTAAAAAGAAAAAAAAAAAAATCATTTTTTTAAAAATTTTCATGAACCCTGCAAGCTGCATAGAAAAAATTTGCATATTCTGATAAGAGGTCTGAGAATAGGAGAATGTTTTTAGGTTTTTACTGCGTACTGAAGCTCGAATGCTGTTCCAAGTGTGAGAAAGAAAGATCCCGTTTATTAAGAGGAGTTTTGGTGCGTAACATGCTCGTGTACACCTTTTCATTTTGGAGTTATGACAGAGGAAGAAAGAAAAAAAAGAAAGAAGGAAGAACAGATCGATATTTCTGCGACTCCATTTCGCGACTCTAGCTGGCCGGCCTTTACGAATAGCTTTACACGTTTGCGAAAACCTTTTAGTCCGCACGCTTAAATCTGGGCTTCGCGAGCATTTTCGTGCATACGTCCTATACCCTTATGTACGAGACGCAGTTTTGAACCTACACCGTTCCTAAATAATAATAATAATAATAATAATAATAATAATAATAATAATTCACCAATAGGCGACTTCATTCAACTTGAGAAGGATGTTTGGTAGATAATCGCTTCACTCCGATGATGTAGTTACTTTATTTTTGCTGTTTTTAGAGGATTTTATTCAGCTAATAACGGTATTTCGAACGTTAGGAGTAAGAAATAACCTTAATCATGTCTTTCAGCGCTAGACTATTGCTAGCTTAATTGTCTGGGTTAGACAAGCTCACTTAACCCCTGCACTGCTAAAGGTCATACATAAGGCAATTCCACAGCTAACGATGGTGGTAGTTGGTGGCGACCATCATCCACTTCCATGATCTTGACGTAGTGCTGCCTGCTTCTTCCTTCCCCTTTCTCACTCTGTTTCTGTGTCTGCCCTCCTCTCTGCCTACTTGTCCCTCTCCTTCCTGTCACTTTTATTACTCTTCTTATCACTTTGGTTGGCGCTACATAGTTGACAAGCATAATGGTTTCCTGCAACCCAGGAAACCATTTATGACGCCGGTTGGTAACCATATAACTAAATAATGGGGCGAAGTGGAGCCTACTATAGTGCCCCTGGTAACTGGGTAGAGAGATGCAACTGCGGTATTCGTCTAGGAAACAAACATCTACACTAATCCCCGCGCCTCGCTGTGGCAAGACGCTGACAGCTGTAAGGGAACATCGGTTCACTGCATGGGACGGCCCTGCAGGGGCGGTTGCCTGCCGGCGGTTGATGGGTTTGCCTGGCCAGAAAGACTGGAACTGAACAACAGCTACAACAACAACAACAACAACAACTACAGTAACAACAACATAGCTAACGCAACCAGTTCGCTACGATTACAAGTTAATATGGTGAGTACAAATACGGTCCCACAAAATCTGAATATGTTCGATTACGGTTACGTTAGCTGATACTCTTGGTATGCGCTAACAGGCCTCCTATTACCAACGCTTGCTGCGTACAGTTTCTATCCAAAGGATGTATCCAGGCCATGTTGATTTATCCAAAGGATGTATCCAGGCCATGTTGATCTATCCAAAGGATGTATCCAGGCCATGTTGATGCCAGAGCCAGGGAATCCAAGAATGGTCTGGTGGTCGGACACAACTCCAAACCTCCTTCCCCTCACCATCCCCTTCTCCATCCCCATCCCCCAACTACCAACACCTTCCCTGACGGTGAGGTAGGTTATTCCTTTGCTTCACGAATCGAGACAGCTAGCGACACATAGGTTGTGTTGTACAACCTATATTTCGTACATACGAATAAAACCTTTCTGACTACACAGTAACATAAAACAGACCGCCACAGAAAGGCAAGTGAGCGATGTATTAACTTAAATGAAAGCTAAACGTATTGCAATATATTTTAAATCAATCACTCTCGCTTGGAATTTTGTAGAGGATAATGGAGTCGGACAGAAGTCACCTTCAGGACAGTCATACAAACAATGTTAGCTAACCTCTGACACCTTATAATTTCAATCAAAAGAAATCTCTAGTACAAATTCTTGTAATATCATAGCTCATATACTGACAGAATGGGATTGATAATTTTCCATCAACAGTTTGCAGTTTTTAGACATTTCCTTTGCCTTGGTGGAAAACATCGTACAACAGACAGACATACAGATAAACAGGGAAAAAGACAGACGGACATACGATTATACCATCTGCTATTGCCTGTTTTATTATTGCTACCACCAAATATTATTATTTAGTTTACTCTGGATGAGAATATCTCCCGTAAGGACCAGGTGACAGACACACGGATAGATAGGCAGACACACAGGCAGAATAAGGGTTTCTGCACTATCGAACCACATTGACCGCTCTTTTATTCCTATTACCTATACGGGTAATGTTATTCAACTGTGATGAGAACACAAAAAAGACAAGCATGCAGACAGACAGATAGAAAAATGGTCTGTACATTGTCGTTTGATATTTATTCCGTGGTATTACCAACGACATTACTGTGCTGAGATCCCGGCCATCTTGTGGAAGAGAGTAAAAGACAAAAATGTACACTGACAAACAGAAAAACTGGCATAGAGATAGGCACATGCCTTAAGAGATTTACCAATTATTTTTAATTTTTATCACCGCCAGTATAAATACCAAGAACAAAAAGCAAAATGACATGAAATCCAGAGTTCGGTAGAATAAATATAATAGTCTGTTTATAGAAGGAATAAAATGCAGAAAAACATGTAATTCACAAAATCACGAAAAAAAATCAATCTACCATACGCTTATCCCTCACCGCTGGCCTTGCTCGGTATAATATTTAACACAGCATCAGCAGACAAGTACCTTTACTCATAGAAAGCACTCACACCGGCATCGCCAAGGCCAGAATATCTCACGGACGACGCTAGTAGAGATGAATTATGGGGAAGTATAGGCTAAGTATACAGGGGCTGGCACCCGGAAGGGCCTGTGATTAATGGGGGGGGGGAGGGGAGGTGGCTAAAGGTGTGAGGATACAATGCCAGGATTTGAGGAAAGTTGGAGGCATAGTTCTTTCTTCTAATTTTGGCCCAGTTTTCGTCTTTCATCGGCTTATTTCATGTAGATCAGTGAATAAAAAATATAAATCTACAACTTTACATTCCTTCTGTAGCACTTCTTCGTGGTTAACACAATATTGAAGGGTTTTGCTCTTGCTATAACAGAGATGGAGAGATAGCAATTTTGGGTTAAGTTAAAATTAAAAGAGTACAGAGATGTGTGAGAAGTGATATTATATTCACTTCAGGCTCCGGGTCATCCTGCTATCAATTTGATGAAACGTTTGTTGCAAAGATCTTTAGCCATTACATCTGGAGAGAGAGAGAGAGAGAGAGAGAGAGAGAGAGAGAGAGAGAGAGAGAGAGAGAGAGAGAGAGAGAGAGTTTGTGTGTCGCAGTGGTATATTATCCTCTGTGACTCCCAGTGGTTATTAATGTGCCACTTTGAAACTGAAGCATTGCCTCATGAATAAAGTGCTTTGCTAGAAGTACAATGACTCACATACCCATATCTAACAGTGGTGTGAACTGGAAAATTAATAGATTAGTTCTGGTGCTCCGAGAATTTTATTGCGTGAATTTATCGAAGATTTGTTTTTACCAGCTTTTATCGTTCCCACCTGCCAACACATTATCGCCTATAAACCTACAGAAGGAGGAAAGGAGTGCTTTGATTCATTTGGTTAATGAAGGGTTGATCAATTGTGAAACTGTAAGTAAAACCAAATGCTTCAAGGCGACCGCTAGACAAGTGAAGACGGCTGGCAAAGTACATTTCGTACATTTTGCAAAACTGACAGCATGCCAAATCCATCAACAGAGGTACTGTAAGCCGAGAGTGGAACAACCAACTACTAAAAGTCAAATATAGATAGTCAAGTTGTAATACTGTTCTCCTTATCGTTTTATTTTAAAAATGTGTTTTATGTGTTGGTTGGTGAAGTGAGCTGGCTGACAGTGTTTTCCTTACCGACAAGGCGATTTTTTTCTTTTGCGGTAACTGTATGTTGAGAAAAGACCATATGTGTATCCAAAGTATATCGCAGAGTTTCTGGATGTCTTTCCAGTGGGAGTGGTTGGTTGAAGAGAGACTTGAGGCTGTTTGTGAATCATGTCTGTTTGAGGGAGAAGGGTGATGGTTGATATGGTAGTTGAAGGTGTCGCTTTCTCTAAGCCGGTGTTCCAGTGGGTGTGGGTACTGTTCAAGCTGGGTCACTGCTTGTTGAGTTTTGGTGTACTGTATGGCTACTGCAACGTATAGGCAAAAGACACCACTGCTACTGAGGGAGTTGTCAGGGCAGACAGGGTAAAAATATAAGTGTATGAAATGTGTGTGTGTGTGTGTGTGTGTGTGTGTGTGTGTGTGTGTGTGTGTGTGTGTGTGTGTGTGTGTGTGACTGTCTATGTATATGTGTATGTCTCTGTGTTTGTCTGTGTATCCATCTACCTGTGTGAGTGTATGCCTGCCTGTGTGTGTGTGTGTGTGTGTGTGTGTGTGTGTGTGTGTGTGTGTGACTGTCTATGAATGTATGTATGTCTCTGTGTTTGTCTGTCTGTGTATCTGTCTATCTGTGTGAGTGTATGCCTGCCTGTGTGTGTGTGTGTGTGTGTGTGTGTGTGTGTGTGTGTGTGTGTGTGTGTGTGTGTGTGTGTGTGTGTGTGTGACTGTCTATGAATGTATGTATGTCTCTGTGTTTGTCTGTGTATCCATCTATCTGTGTGAGTGTATGCCTGCCTGTGTGTGTGTGTGTGTGTGTGTGTGTGTATGTCTCTGTGTTTGTCTGTCTGTGGATCTGTCTATCTGTGTGAGTGTACGCCTGCCTGTGTGTGTGTGTGTGTGTGTGTGTGTGTGTGTGTGTGTGTGTGTGTGTGTGTGTGTGTGTGTGTGTGTGTGTGTGTTCTTACCTAATTGTTCATACCTAATTGTATCTTTACAGGAATGAGTCAAGCTCGTACTGTCCCGTGTCTTAAACCATATTTATCGTACATATCCTTAAATCTGTGAATTGTTTTGGCACACACTATTTCATTCGGTAGTGCATTCCATTGATCAATTGCTCTGTTTGGGAAACTGAATTTCCTTACGTCTTTATCACCTCTCTTCTTATGCAGTTTTTTGCAGTGTCCTCTTGCTGATGCTTCTCCATATGTTAAGTGATCATTTATGTCTATTTTCTCCTTCCCTGATATGCACTTATATAGCATTATCATGTCACCTCTTTTCCTTCTCTCCTGCAGTGTTGGTAGATTCAGTTTATTTAGTCTTTCTTCGTAGCTTAGGTCCCTTAAGCTTGGTATCCATCTTGTAGCGGCCCTTTGAACTTTTTCAATCTTGTCTATGTGTTTTTTGAGAGGAGGACTCCAGACTACTGATGCATATTCCAGGGTTGGTCTAATGAATGATGTTATTATCCTTCTTAGCATGTCTTCATTTATGTATGTGAATGCTATTCTCATATTTGCAAGCAGTGTATACATGTTCCGTACCTTCTCACTGATGTGGTCAGCCTGAGATAGTCTGTTATTGATAATCACACCTAGGTCTTTCTCTCTTTCTGATGTGTATAGGGTTTTATTTCCTAACTTATAATCCCAATCAGATCTTTTTCCATTTTTACCAAACTTGATTACATGACACTTGTCCACATTGAATTCCATTTGCCATGTACTACTCCATTCATGAAGTTTATTTAATTCTTCTTGTAGCTCTTTATAAGGGTCTGTGTTAGTAATTCTTCTTTGTATTTTTGCAGCATCTGCAAACATATTCAGATAGCTCTCATTTCCAGTGTTACTGCTTATATCATTTATATACACTAAAATCATGATTGTTGCCAGCACTGAACCCTGTGGTACTCCACTAGTCACTTCTTTCCATGATGAGTAGTTTCCTCTTAGTACTGTTCTCATTTCTCTTTTTATGAGAGTCTTGCATCCAACAAAACAGTTTGCCTCGAATTCGTCCTTGATGGTACAGTTTCCATAAAAGTCTTTGGTGTGGTACTTTGTCAAAAGCTTTCTTGAAATCTAAATAGATACTGTCCACCCATCCTTCACTTTCCTGTATTGTGTTTGTTACTCTGTCATAGTAGCTCAACAGATTAGTAACACATGATTTTCCTTTTCTGAAACCAAACTGTCTTTCTGTTATCATACTGTGTTCTTCAAGATGATTTACCCAAGCTTTTCTTATAAGCTTTTCTAATATCTTGCTTACAACACTGGTCAGTGATACTGGTCGGTAGTTGAGTGGATTTTGTCTATTTCCTTTCTTGAATAAGGGGACAATATTTGCTTTTTTCCAAATATCAGGTAGTTTACCTTGACACAAGGATTTCTTGAAAATTAAAAATAATGGTTTACTTAACTCCTTTGCACATTCTCGTAGTACCCAACATGAAATTTCATCAGGACCACTTGCTTTTCCTCTGTCTAATCTACTTAACTCCTCCTGTATTACTTTTTCTGCTATTTGTATATCTGGTAGTATGTGTGGACCTCCATGCTCCACATAGTCCCTCTCAAAATTTTTTTCTTCTGTAAAAACTAATTGGAAATTCTTATTTAGTGCTTCACAAATATCTTTCTCTTGTGTATAAGTGATTCCCTCGTCCGTAATTGATTGTATTATATCTTTTACTTTGGTTTTGCTTCTCATATAGCTGTAAAACAGCTTTGGTTGATCACTACTTTCATTTATGATATCCTCCTGAAGCTGTTTTTGGGCTTCCCTCCTTATTCTTGTATAGTCGTTTCTTGCCTGTTTGTAATTATTATACGCCCTTTCACTATTGTGTCTTCTGTATCTATTCCACAACAAATCTCTTCTATCTTTTAATTTTTTACATTCTGTATTGAACCATTTCTGTATTTTCTTATCTGCTTCTTTGTGCTGTGGGATGTACTTCTGGACTCCTATTTCATAAAATTCACAGAATTTTTTATATACAGCATTTAAATCTTGTCCTCTAAGCTCATTTTCCCAATCAATTTCTAAGAAATACTTCTTTAGGTCTTGATAATTTCCCTTTTTATAGTTTAGGCTCTTTTTGTAACTGTCATTGCTGTTTACTATGTCATATGCTATCCTGAAGTTGTAATTTAGTACTGCATGATCGCTTTTGCCGAGTGGAGGGTGATATATTAAACTGTCAATATCATTTTCTTGCCTAGTAAATATTAGATCTAGCACTGAAGGTACATCGAGTCCTCTTTTTCTGGTGGTTTCCCTCACATGTTGCGTTAGGAAGAACTCTTGTACGAGATCCAGGAGCTTTTGGTCCCAACAGCTTTCTTGGCTAATTATATCTAGAGTATTCCAATTTATATTTGTATTGAAATCCCCAGTTAGTATAATTCTTTCTGATTTCTCTTCCATTTTATGTAGTAATGATCTTAAACTCTGAATTGTACTCTCTGCCAGGTCCTCATATTCATCTCTTTCCCATGTGTTTGATCTGGGTGGCATGTACAAATTGGCTACAATTACTTTCCCTTCAGATGTGTTGATCTCTACTGCAATCAGTTCTACTTGTGATGGTATATCTAGTTTTATTTCATTGACTTTTAGATTTTTCTTAGTTAATATTATAATTCCTCCTCCTTTTTTTTAAATTTCTGTCTCTTCTCCATATATTGTATTCCTCTAAGTTTAGTATGTCATTGGATATCCTTGGTGTTAATTTTGTTTCAGTTAGGCATATTATTTGTGGTTCATTTTCTCTGACATAATCATTTATCTCTAGTAATTTAGATACCATTCCATCCACATTTGAGTACATCAACTTTATCATCTTGTTTATATACTTGTCATGACATGGTTTTACTACCTTCCTCCTTTTTATTCCATCCTGTTTGTGTACCACTTTCGTACCTGCAATCCTATTGCTTTGTAAAAAAATTTCTTCTTCTCCTCTTCTGATCTTCCCTCATTTTTTGTTTTTGCTTCCTCCCTTTTCTCTTTCAATAATTCCAGTTCCTCTTGTGTTAGGCATCTTTTTATCCATACATTTTTGAACTCCTCTTTTTCCATAAGATTCTTTGCCTTTTTTAGTATCTCTTCCACAGTGTTTACACTCTGGAAAGTCACCTTTAGAGGTCTTGTCTTGCTTTTCTCATATTTCCCTAACCTTTTGTGTTCCTCTATGTCTTTACTACAGATTTCCTCTGATAGTCAGTAAGCTCATTACATTTGCCATCTCCTTTTTGTCTCTTGTGATCTTGTTTTTTACTTCTTCCTCTTCTATACCAGTGATTACTATAGATTTGTTTATATCTACTGAATCTCTGACTAACTTTGGATTGTTTTGCATTATTCTTTTCACCTCCTTTTTAATGTTTTTTTCCTCCACCCTTGTTTCTAAGTCTTTCTTTACTTTCACCATTTCAGCATACTTGGTTTCCACATCATTTTTGTAGCTTTGCACAGCTTCATTCACCTGTGTTATCTTCTCCTCAATATCACTGCTCAGGTCAATAAGACTGCTTACTTGCCTAATTGTCTCTGTGTCATTTTTGAACTCTTCCATAACACTCTTGTGATTGACTACTGTACTCGCCATTTCACTCATTTTCTTCCTAAGTGTACTCAATTCCACTGTTAGTTCACTGATGGTTGTGTCTTTCTTATTGGCCTTCCTTCCTAGTGTTTCTATTTCTTCCTTTTGCAAGTGCATCTGGTTCTTTATTTCATCAATTTCATTTTTGAAAGCCATTTCTAGTTTGTTTACACGTTCAACCAGTCTATTGTGAGTCTCCTCTTCAACCAGTTCTTGGTAGAAATCATCATTTTGCTTTTTACCTTTATCCCTTTTCTTTTCCAAATTTGCGCTACTAAAGTATGTATCCATTTTGCAATACTAAAAGTGCAGAGTATGTACTTACAATCCCCGTGTTGTTGTAAAACAAACCTCAGATGACTCAGCGTATTCTTTCATCTTGGTTCTCTTTCCTGTTTGAACAAGTCTTGTTTAAACTTATTATTTTTTTCCTTTTAATAATGAAAAATCATTTAGTCTAACCTGGTACAGAGCTTGACTCATACAAAGATACTAATTTAGGTAATGCCACTGGCCGTGTTGGTTCGGTACGGAGCGCCGATGTCGCACGTCTGCCTCGATTGAATCCCTCTGTGTGTGTGTGTGTGTGCCTGTCTGTCTGTCTCTATGTTGGAGGCTTACATGACCTTCTTCCAGTGAAGAATAGAGCATAAAACAACTGGCTGGTTCATCCTAGCTTCTGAGCCCTAAAAAGTCAATTACAGAATCTCAGAGGTGAAACTCAGAGAAAACTGCATGACGTGAAGAACAAATGGTGGACTGAGCAAGCAAAAGATTTGCAATATTGGATGATATTAACCACCATCATGGGTTGTACAAGTCCATTAAAACCATCTATGGGCCAACCAAACACAAAATAAACCCTGTTCGATTAGCCGAAGGAGAGCTCCTGAAGGGCAAGCAAGCAATCCTAGAAAGATGGGCACAACTCTTCAATACTTTACTGAATGGAAAAAAGCCGATGAAACACAATATCCTTGTCAACATTTCAAATGATCCTCAAGCGGCAGATTTCAAAGTCCTACCTATACTTTCAGAAACTGTTCAGGCCATCCAAACTCTAATAAACGACAAAAACCCTAGCCCTGATAGCATACCATCTGAACTAATCAAGGAAGGCGGCCAGTTACTTCACCTGCCCCTCCATAAGCTCATACTGACTATCTGGAACCAAGACTAAATTCCATGTGAATGGCTTAATTTTGATATTGTAACAATCTACAAGAAGAAAGGGGACCAGTTAAATTGTGACAGCAGTACTGGTATCTCCCTCCTTGTGAATGTTAACCAAGCACTAGTTAAGATAATGTTATCCAGACTGACGAGTCATCTGACTGAATTAACACTTCCTACAATACAATGTGGATTTCGGAAGGAACGAAGCATCTGTGATATGATCTTTGTTGCCTGACAGATACAAGAGAAATGCTACAAGCAGAAACGCGACTTATATACTGCATTCATTGATCTTGCAAAAGCATTTGACACTGTCAACAAAAAAAATTTATGGAATGCTCTTTCCGAAATTGGAGTTTCAAATTTCATATCATCCTGAAGAGTCTGCACGACAACATGAATGCTCGTGTGTCCATAAGTGGGAGCAAATTCGAACCCTTAAACGTGGACGTGGTAATTAAAGCAAAGAAGTGCCGTGGCTCATGTCATTTCCAACATCTATCTCACTGCAGTCACCCTTTTAAGTCACCGACAGATGAACCCTGATGACGAAATAAAAATCCATTTCCGTCTAGATGGTAACTTATTTAATATCAAGACACCTTAAAGCACAAAGACTGATATAGTTCATTTCCTAGAGCTACAGTATGCTGATGATTGTGCTGTCCTTGCACATACCCCAGAAGCCCTACAACAGAGTCACACCATCATCTCCAACATATACTATGCAACAGACTCTGAATAAATGTCAATAAAACAGAAATAATATCTCAGAGAAACAACCCAGCAGAGTCTCTTGCATTTCAGATAAATGACGAAAATGTAAAACAGATGGAGAATTTTACCTATATTGGAAGTGTGCTCACAAATAAACATAACACTGATGGACGAACCATTGCAAGAAGCAACCACGCCTCAGCCTCTTTTGGACGCCTCAGATCCAGAGTTTTTGAAAACGGAAAGTTGAGAATCGAGACGAAGATATCAGTAGGCCTATATACGGCTGTATGTCTCTCCACCCTCTTATAAGGTGCTGAATCCTGTACTACTTACCAGTGTCACATCAAACGGCACGAGTTGCTTCACATCCAACACTTACAGGGCATCCTAGGACTCACATGGAAGGATAAAGTCCCTCACTCACAAATTCTTGAGCGGGCGAGGTCAACCAGCACAGAGACCATGCTGGCTAAAAAACAGCTGAGATGAGTCGGACATGTGTTCCGCATCCCTGAGCACTGCCTTCCCCATCAGGTCCTGTATGGCCAACTCCCTGCATGTCGCAGCCCGCATGGACAGAAGTGATATAAAGATTGCATTCGGACATCGCTGAGGAGATTTAACATCATACCAAAAGATCTTGAAACCGATGTCTCTGACAGCTAAGGAACCATTCATCTCGAAGAGGCTAGGAACCTGGCCAGTGAAGAGTGTAGACAACGGAGGCACAACCAAAACAGAGTTCTCCCAGCAAATCCGGACTTGGCATGTCGACTGTGTGGCAAAGTTTGTCGATCCAGGATTGTTCTGCACAGACACACACGTTGGCACTAAAGTCAGTGAGAAATACACCATCCTGGTGGGTATAATAGGTGTCTTCTTCTGTGGCAGAAGGACAGCTTTAAGTTAAATGTGTGTGTGTGTGTGTGTGTGTGTGTGTGTGTGTGTGTGTTTATTTGTCTGTCTCTGTCTTTCTGTGTGTCTGTCTTTCAATGTATTTGCCTGTGTGCGTGTGTCTGTCTGTCTGTCTTTATGCCTGCATCTGTCTGGGTGTGTGTCCGTCCATCTGCGTATCTGTCTTTCTGTGTATCTGTCTGTTTGCTTGTGTGCCTGTCTGTCTGTATGTGCATGTCTGTTTGCTTGTATGCCTGTCTGTTTGTATTTGCATCTGTCTGTTTGCTTTTTGCCTGTCCATCTGTCTCTTTGTCTGTGTCTATGTCTGTGTGTCTCTATCTATCAGCTGAAGAATACATGAATTTACGAAAATAATTCTTCCATTCCTTCATTCTTTCCTCTTACTTCTGTCTGTGGGTGACTCTACACAGAGTGACAAGCCAAATGGTTTCCTGTACACCAGGAAACCATTTACTACGCTGGGTGGTAACCATATGACCAAATTTTGGCGCCTGGTGGTTTAGTGGGTAATTAATGTGCTCCAATCGGATGGAGCCGGTGAAGGTTTATATCCAAGGGGTGGTTGGGGTTGACTGCTCATGTAATGCCACTCAGGGATGAGTAAGGCCGGTCACTCTTATCTTAAATTTCAGGACCAACAGCCTAGCCCATGGCTCCTACGCTCCTCATGGGGCAACGTAGGATTGGATGATGGATGGATGGATGGATTACTATAAAACAAGAAATAATTAGGAGCACAAATCTCGGTCCCTCCTCCGCCTGATTGCTTCACCATACATTTGTTTTGGTGTGGTTAAAGCCACTTTACCACAGATCAGCAGAGCATTTGATGAAAATTCCCTCAGAAGCGTCGGGGCCAGGGTGATGATGGCAGTCCCATTATTCAAGAGAGGGTGACCAGACTTGCAATAAACCCAGTCATACTCGTACATCCGTTTAGAGTCACATGAATGCATCACTACTTCAGGCGGGTAGGTGGTGGATGCCTCCACCTACCACGTTAAAATTTAGCAGCCTACAATAATTGCTACAGTTTCTGACGAAAAAGAAGCGCGTTTGCTGGAAAAGAATGATTAGAACATTGAGGAGGTTACTTTATTACGTAATAATAGTAAGGGAATTCTAAGTTCTTGTACGGTTGTTTCATTTGGTTGGTTGGTTAGCTTGATGAGGGCATCTTGCACGGAGAGGCATAGTAGTAAAAGTTGCAATCTACCATACTCCTTTCAGGGGATAGAGAGGGGACTAAGGGACGTTTGTATAACTGGGAAGCTCCACCATGACACATCAGGTCAATTTGGTGCCACCACGTAGAGGCGTCACTCTCCAGGATTATAAAGGATGATAACAAGAGTCATTGCACAATAAAAGAAACCGAAGTTGTCATAGCGAACACATACCTGACTCACACATGCAGAGAAGACTTGGCACTTCATCGTTGGCCATACGTTGTGCATAATACATCTTTTATATTCTCATACAGACTAAGTCATGATTGACCCTATTTACATTAACAACTTATAAGATTATAGCAACGTATAACAGGTAAAAATATACAGGGTGGCACGTAAATAGTGCTACACTAGAATCTTACGTGTATCTGATGTGTTGCAGGAACGGCCAAGTTGCCAGTGTGGGCGTGGATATGGCAGTGGGAGTAGAAAATGAATAAATGATGCAGGAAGGTACTGACAACACTGGCTGAGCCGTCCCCACAAAATAGCGATAGCTTAGTTTATCGTAGTTTACCGCTGTTCACCGTTGCCGCCAATGTCGATGACGTCGCCAAGGGGTTTGATTAGACGAGAAGATTGCATGTGTATCGTAGATTAATGGCTTCCCCTCTATCACCAGTGGAGTGTAACGTTGGCCGCTGTTTAGTTAAATGGTGTGTCGTTGAATAGAGTGAATAGGTAGGTCTCTCTTTTTCTCACCTTCTTCCTCTGTGTATCGTAAGCGAGGTGAGTTACAGAGCCCTCTCTAACCCCTTCTAACCTGAAGGGAATCTCTCCGACATTATATACAGCTTGGAGGGGATATTTGTGTGTGTGTGTGTGTGTGTGTGTGTGTGTGTGTGTGTGTGTGTGTGTGTGTGTGTGTGACGCAATGTCTGGTAGATTTCCATTCACGTGGACTAACTGATTAGGGCTGGTTACCCCACGTGTTTGAATACGTCACGATTTTCTTGGTCGTCTGGACTACAAAGAGATTGAGATACTTCATGTGTTAAGATATTCTTGATGGTCTGGGACAACAGGTTTGTGGATATACATTATGTGGATCGACATTCCTAGTGAGAAGCTGTGTATGTCTCCAGCAGACACTACATCCTGCACACTGTAATGTGAGATATATACCAGTGCCTGTAATGCCTACATATCGCTCGGTCATGCAAAGCTGTCATACCAATGACAGTACATATTGTCATAATATATTAATGCATATTATATTCACATTACAGTCAGCTTGTAAGCTAATTAAGTGAAATACATAATATTGTAAACGTGGCATAATTGTACTAATATTGTATCATTATTGCAGTTACATTGTGTTAATGCAATTGTAGTTACACTGTATAAATGCAACTGTTACGCAAGTGTGGTCGTAACGTAAAATTGTGTTAACGCAACTGTTACGCAATTGTCGTTGCAATAAAATTGTAGTTACATCGTGTTAATGCCGCACCTGTCAAAAAGTGGTTGTAATAAACACACGAGAAGTCACCCGGAGGTGTGGAAATAGCGAGTTATATATGAGGCAGCCCGTATTTTGCTGAGGAGAAAGAGTAACGAATACTGCTAGTGCAACGACCTTAGGACCCATAAACCAACGAGCACCAAATGATGGATACACAACTGTTCCTTGTAGTTTCAATTGACTTAATTCAGTTTCTATGACGATTATTATTCAAGGAATTAAGGCAGTCTCCATTTACACCATTCACCGCTATGTGTCTCACTACCGTCCCCTCAAAAAGGTAAACAGACTCGTCTGTTAGTATGAAAGGGAAGCTAAATAATGCGTCACCAAAGTCAAGGAGCTGAAATGGGAAAATGGGGAGTTGCACAAAACAAAGAAAATCTGCCAAAGTTATATAAGACTAAACAGTGGGCTGTGTTATGATTCCTGTTCCCCACCCCATCACCACGACATCAACCAACAAACTTAACATGATACTGTTGCTGCCACGACAGTATTTTATTTAAATGAGTTTAAACAGTCATCATTGCCTGACAATCTGCCCCAGTGATTCACCAACAGTGACTATGACAAAAAGGTCTATATGGATGATTTACCTGCAGTCGATCATTTCATCTTGCTTTGCATCAGTGCATATACTTCACTACCTTGATGCTGTTTTATTCGTGGTGTGCCTCATTGGGCTGAGTACTTTGAGCATCCGTACATGGCTAAACTTCCCAGTGGAGAGCTTCTGTCCCATGGTGTACAACCACTGACAACATGTAAAGGGCTTACAAAAGGTACTGGAGCCAACCCACCCTTGAACCTCATCTTTTTTTATGTTTCTGCCTGAAATCATGCTAAGTCTGTCCTTTGCTCTGCTAAAAATAATTTCGTTTGGATTGTTCTGAACTCTCCAACCCAGATTCTTCCCACTCCTTCAGGTACCTTGCCAAAAATCTTTCTAACAACTTTACCTCATCATCTTTTCCTCCCTTTTTCCATTCTGATGATTCTGTAGCTGTTTCTATATTGGTAACGTAGAACTCTTCGCTCAGACTTTCTCCTCCAGTTCCACCTTAGACGATTACGGTGCTGTTCCTCCATCACTTCCCCCCTCCCATTTCCTCATGACTAGCATTAAATTTCTTTAATTGATGTATTTTCTTTCATCACTGGCCTTAATACTAACAAGGAATATGGGCCCAATGGGTATCCTCCTGTTGTCCTTAAGAACTGTGCTTCTGTGCTTACAATCTGCCTAGGTGAACTCTTTCGCCTTTGTCTTTCAACTTGTACCTTTACTTCTTGCTGGAAATTTGCTCTCTTTCAGCCTGTCCCAAAGACGGGAGACCATTCCCAGCCCCCTATCTCGAAGTTGCTTTAAGATCCTGTATTTCTAAAGCTTTTGTACCTATTCTTAAAAATAAAAAATACAAGTACCTTTCCTATCATAACCTTCTTTCCGATCGTCAGTATGGGTTCCGCCACGGACGCTCCACTGGTTATCTCACCTATCATTCAGACTCATGGTCATCTTCCTTTAGGGACTTTGGTGAAAGCCTTGCCATTGCACTTGACATCTCAAAGGCTTTCGATCGAGCCTGGCATAAGTCTTTAATTTCCAAACTGCCATCTTACAGTTTCTATCCTTCTATGTGTAACTTCATATTTAATTTCCTTTCTGGTCATTCTAGAGTTGCTTTTGTAGACGGCCACAATTCTTCTTCTTGAGCTATCAATAGTACTGTTCCTCAGGGCTCTATCTTACCATCATCTCTCTTCCTTCCATTCATCAATGACCTCCTAAGCTGTACATCTAACCCTATCCACTCATACACTGATGACTCCACCCTTTACCTTCCATCCTGTTCCCGCAGCGTCCATCTCAGCAGTTACTTCAACAGAGAAGGGATGAGCCTACGGCACACTTAATGTCTGACTCGGCCCATATTTGATTGGGGTAAAAGTAATCTTATTTTTAATGCATTAAAACCAAGTACTCACAGTTTTCTACTCATCAAAATCTACCACATGAATATCCTCCAATTTTTAACACAATCAAACTCAATCATGTATCATCTTTGAACATACCTGGGGTTTCATTCGATCAGAATTTGTCTTGGAAAGACTATTTTACCTGTCCTGTAAAATCGAATTTGTCTTGGAAAGACCATTTTACCTGTCTTGTACAGTACAATCTGCTTCCAAGAGATTAGGTGCGCTAAGAAGACTCCGTTCCTTCTTTACTCTTGCACAATTGTTGACTTTATACATGGGTTTTATTCGCCCCAGTGTAGAGCACAACTTTCACGTGTGAGGAGGCTTCCCACTTACAGCTCTTCTTAACAAGGTAGTTAAAGGCTTTTCGTCGCATTGACTGTCCTCCTCTTACTGATTCCCTTCAACCTCCATCTCTTCGCGGCACTGATGCATTTTAATCTCTCTTCTATCGCCACTTCAATGGTCACTGCTTCTGTAAACTGTCTGCTTCCATCCCTTCACCACTACGGCGGGCGGGTGGCACCAGTCTAGCAGGAAACTCTCACTCCTTTTCTGTCCAGCTCTCTAATCCAAGAGTTAACCATTACTCGCATCCTTCATGGATGCTACAGGTCAACTCTGAAACTGTGTTCCTTTGTCTGTATTTTCTCCTATCTATGACCTCCAGTCCTTTGAACGCAGTGTGTCCCGTCATCTCAAAATAAAAGGATCTAGAATTTGGCTCTCTA